>NW_028254455.1:0-20104 GCF_964263255.1 Lissotriton vulgaris
ACCCACTGAAAAGAACACTTTATTGTCCTATAAAAGCCAACACCCTAGGGCATTGAGAGATGGATTGCCCTTTGGACAATTCCTTAGGATCCGTCGCAATTGTGCCCGTAGAGAGGATTACCTGAAGGAAGCAGAAATATTGAAGAATAAATTACTCTTAAGAGGTTACCCCAACAAAATAGTCAAACAATCGCTCAAACGTGCCTGGTACTGTCCCCGAGAAGAACTGTTGATCACCAGACCAAAAGCCAAAATGGACAAAATAGTATGCGTAACGACCTTCGGAACCCATACTAATAAAATCCGGAACAGCATCACAAAAAATTGGGACATCATACAAAGTATTGATCCTACAATTGAGGTGCCCTTGTTTGCGTACAAAAGAGGTAAAAATTTGAAAGATCACCTAGTCAGATCTTCCAATGAAAAAAACATTAAGACTAGCAGCACATTAGACACACTTTGGAATCTTCCACCAATCCTAGGCCACCATCCCTGTGGAAACTGTGTGATCTGTCCACTGACAGAAAAGACAAACATCTTCAAATTTGGAAACTCTGAACATACACTAAAGTTCTTTTCCAATTGCAATACACGCAATGTTGTATACTGCATTTGGTGCCCCTGTGGTCTGCCCTATATTGGACAGACGCAACAACCGGTTAAGGCGAGAATAGGACAGCACCGAAGTCGCATACGAAAGGCAGTTCTGACAGCCCCATTGGTATGCCACTTTCAAGAAAAAAATCACTCTGCAGACCAGTTGAAATGGCAAGTCATAGATATTGCCACAGTACCTGAGAGAGGTGGTGACATTTCACAAATACTGCAACGTCGTGAATGTCACTGGATTGACAGAGTCAATTCCATTAATCATGGGCTCAATTCTGCTGACGAATGGAGAGGATTTGTCTCCAATTTGACAAATTAATTGTGGATAATCCTTCAGCAAGACTTCCATGTGCCATCTTGAGGTATAACTATATAATGTAGGGCGGTTTTCTATATGCATAGAAGAATTATTGTTCTGTGACTAATACATCATTATGAGTGGTATGACTCTATACATTATGCTGATTTAATCATGCTGAAAACATCTCGTAAAAGTGGTAGCGTATATTACTGTTATAACTGTTTTTATGCAGCCTTATTTTACCAACAAGTGATAATGATTGTTGTAACTGTGTAAGATAAACGAAGTGGTAATCCATGTTTTCCAGTTCGATATATGTAATTGCGGCAAAACAGCTTTAAATCGTCACACAGCCACACTTTATTTCTAATACTTGGCGAGATATATGTAATTGCTTTAATTCGACACACAGTCACATGTTAATTCTAATGCGTGTAGAGCTGCCTTGTTATCTGTACACACAGCACCATCCCGCGGACCCGCCCCCTATGCACCAACACTATCTGACATCAATGACGCGCCATGATCACTCCCGCCCTCCCAGATGCGCGCGCACATTCTACGTTATAGACGCGCTGACGCACTGAACCCGGAAATCCACTGTTTACCAAACAGCCGACCGGGAAAGTGCGATCGAGCGAGTCCGCGTCCTTTGAGCAGGTAAGCTCTGAGACACGCTTTCCAATACCACCATCTCCCGTTATTATATAACATTCTCACCATATGGCCCTCTCTCCCTAGGCATTATCCTGTCTCTTCAAACGCAACCTTAGTGCCAATATACTGAAAATACCACAATCAACCACAGTGGTAAGTGGCCCTATTATTCCATGACTAACCTAATGGCAACCTTGTGCCACAGCGCTCGTGAATCTTAATCAATGTTTTACCTTTTTCCTCAACAGTGCCCGGCTGGGTACACTGTAAGTCTGATTTAAATTAATCTATCACGCATGGGTTGCGTCACGTCAAGACACTATGAGGTATTACAACCCCCAATTTCTAAGTCCACACAACACTGTATAATACAGCAACCACACATATTAATACCCACTCTCACCTTTTCCCTAGATGTCCCCCATTGTATAGTCCTGACGAGACCTCCATTCTTCAGGTCGAAACGCCGTTGACGCTATAGGGAAGGAACCCATTCAGCACAGTGATTTGTGATTCTATGTAGTCACTGTCAGCAACTATTGTATTATATTGCTTGGTACTTTCCCTGTGTAAATACCCATAACACAAAAACTGTATAGACCCTTTATTTTTTGTGTTTGTTCTGGTTTTGTGTTCACACAATCACTTGGGACGCACTGCACTTTTCACTGTACATACAATTTTTTGTATATGTGTTGCTGTTGTAAATATGGACACTGTTCATGATTTGAAATATAAGAATTTTTTCTTATAAATTTTGCATATGTGTGTGTTTCTTTTTCTGCCAAACCCTTCTCTGCTACAAGTGAATATTGCTTATTTAAGCTGTCAAGTATTGTATCCTTTAAATTCGTATGCCACAGGAACCATTGTTCTTTGGATATTCTGGAATTACAAGGCAGGTGAGGACCAAATTACACGAAAGGCTTGACTAAATTGTGTGAGAGGAAAATGTAAATAATGTTATGTGTTGCCACGTTATTTTGGGATAGAATTGCTTCATTATTTTGAAATTTTTTGCACACAATAACCCAGAGGAAAGATTTCACCCCATCAGTACCAGTTTATAACCAAAATACAGCAATTAACATCAGAAAGATGTCTAGTCAACCTTTGTGATGGGCCTTCCACTCCGCAGGAATACGTGCTGCCACATTAGAAGCTCACCTGGCCCTGGCCGGGAGCAGCAGGGTCCCTAAAACCCTGGCGGTCTTGTGCATATTTAAGCAATTTACCCATGCCACTTTCCTCTCACCCCCTCCCTTCCATCCCTCTCTCCTCTCCCAACCCCGTATCCCTCTCTCATATTGCCGGCATTTTATTTCACCCCTTTTTACAACTTCTGAACTCTCCCCATTCAACTTCTCAGTTCACCCTTAATCACCTCTTGCCATTCTGTATTTTCACTGCCCTCATCTCTAACAGTTTCTCGCATTTATCTCATGGCCTCTCTGGCCCGTCACCTCCCGTGCCCATCTGCACTTCTCATTCACCTCAAGTCTCTCCATTCAAATTGTTGTCTATTTGTATCTTACACCTCTACAGTCCCCCTATTCATCTTTCACATCTCTACTTTGTTTTTTCACACCTTCTTGAACAGATGTCCCTCTCCCCTGTTACCTCAGCACCAGTGCTTAATTAGAGCAGGTGGTTTCCGGTGCTCCGCACTGGCACCTAATTGTACACACAGGCACTATGACCGTCAGCCACATGGTGGCTCTGTCTGTGTAATTTAGAGATGAACAGAACAGCTGTTTATTAGTTCAATTTACATTAAAAACGATAAACTCCTGACATCCTTGCCATTCTTATAGCTTTGGGGGCTTGAAATAGTCACACTTGTACATTGTTATGGTTGGTAGTTGCATAGGTATTGTCATTGGCCGCACAGGCAAGGCAATGGGTGGGTGGTTAAAGTTGCAGTGGCACCAAAAATGCACCTAATCTCTCTGTAGCACCTTTCTGACATACATTTTTTATAGTGCTGCGCATAGTTTACTCGCACTCAGTTCTGTGATCTGCATAGTACATATTCTTTGTAGCAGGCACATTAACCCTCTGCACTCTGTGGATGAGAAGAGTGGCCATGTGAGTGCACGGTGAGCAATGCAACAGTATGAGAGTAGGGAAAGAGGAGTGACTGCAGGGTGAGTGAGGTGGCCATATGAATTTGGGTGTGGATATAAATGCAGAGTGGGATGAATGAATGCATGGTTAATGATGGGCTTGTTTGAGCGAGTTGCAAATTGAGCAGTGAGGGGGCAGGTGAATGAGGTGTCACATGAGTGCAGGATGAGTGCAGATGAATAGTGTGACTGCTGGCTGAGGTACAGGGTGAACAACGCAAGTGCATTGTGATTGCAGAGTGATAACTGTGAGTGCAGGGTGAGAGGGTGAATGATGTGAGAGCATGGTGATCAGTGTGAGTGCATTGTGATCGCTGTGAGTGCAGGGTGAGCATGAAAGTGAAGTGCGAGAATGAGAAGTGAGTTCTCTGAATGCAGGGTGCATTTCCAGACACTTGAAGTAACTCAACATATTATTGACGGCAGCGTAGGGTTTAGGATATGAGTTAAACTATTGCTATATGACATTATTCAGGGATCGAGGGTGGAGGAAATAAATAATATGCTGATCTTGCAACATACTTCCAGTCCTATGATTAGGGTTGCCTGCTTATTATTTTGATGTCCCAGACGGTACAAAAATAAGCAGTCACCTAAAGCTGTATATTTCAGTACTCATCTGTGCATACTTGGAACAGCAAATCTAAATAGAAAGCACTTTTAATTGTGTTCTAGGGCTGCCTCAATGATCCATGACTGATAATTAAAGGGAACAAAGACAGAAAAGTCAGATTACGAATGTATTTATTTATGCGTTTTTATATAGAGCGGACTTTACCCGAAGGTGTCAGAGCGCTTCACAATATGAACAGTAATGTTACATGAGGAGAAAATTACAAGTGAACAAATTACAAAAGCAAACGTTAAGTTACATGAGGCAAAAGTGACAATAGTGAGCAAGATACAAGAGGTAGCAAACAGTACATTACAGGAGGAAAAAGTGATATGTGTGCAGGTTACAAAAGCATATAAAGTACAAGTAGAGGTATAATACTGCAATAAATGGCAGACACTGAAACACAAGAACAAACGTTATGTAGGCAATGGTGGCACTTGTGCAAGTATATAAAGCAAACAAAATGTGAGAGGTAGCAAACAGTGTGTTACAAGAGAAATGGCTGGTATTTTTTTCTTCTGGCAACCCTACTTTTTATTTCTTTTCATGAAATGCATTCTCACACTATTGCAGTAAATGTAAAATACAAATGTAAGGAAAAGGCTGAGTTGGGGCCCAGGGGGTACTGGAACTATAAAAAAAAACTAAGCCTCAGTAACCAGTTTTCAAAAGGTATGTAAATATGCAAATGGTCGTTAACGACCTGTGAAAAACTCAGGGGTGCCGGGCTGTGCTGGAGATAAGACTGCAGACAGCCCAGCGGAGCTCACAGCAGCTCGAGCTGAGACACACTACGGTGGAGGAGGGGGGCTGAATCCCTGTAGTCAGATGGGCCCGGGCAGAAGTGTGATCGGGAATGCGCGACCCCCTTTCCATCACTCCACGGCCCCCCTGGGGGTCGTGCCCCACACTTTGAAGACCCCTGCCTTAGGGTATTGCGCCTATCTGACAAATTCACTAGGAAAGAAGACTGCCCAGATTAGAGCCCACAACAAAACGTCCACACAACAACATCTAGAAGTTACACATCATACTACCCCAGAGACGGGTATGCCTTACATGGGATGGGAGAGTGGACTGTGTGGGAGAGGGTGGTGAATTGCGAATTTGCATTTGCCGAATTGTTTTGTGTACAATGCAGCAAGAAACAATAAAAATCAATTTAAACCACAAAAAAAAACTTTTTTGCTTTTTTAAATGTGCCATGTGGCACACATCCATGCCCTTAGGGAATGCATTTGCGCCGCATGTGCACACATGCACATTTCAGGGGTGCATCAGGGTGTCCTTTGGACACCCTGGCACCCCTGAAATAGCTCCCGCTATTAGCGATTCGGTAATACCGAATCGCTAATAGTGAATATCTTCCCATTCATTCCTATGGGCCTCCTAGCCCATAGGAATGAATGGCTAGGTATTCCTTAATAATGAATCTCAATTACCGATTCGTTATTAAGGAATGTTAAGGAATCGCTAATATTTTAGCGATTCCTACCTACATTCCATTTAGCCTTATTAGTCCTTAATAGCGATTTAGTAAAAATCGCTAGTAAGGACTCGCTAAATTGAAGTTACCTACATATTGCCCATAATGTTAATTCCGTGGCTCTGTAATATATTGTTTCATGGCCGGTGAGTAAAACACAAAGCTTCAGTATTCCTCAGATTCCTCATTTTCTTTATCAGACCTAAAAAGGTGTCTGAAGGTTTGTCCACATAAACACCTTACAGAAAGTTCATTATTCTCAGTTGTAACGGACATATGGTTTGTCTTTGGTCATTAAATAGTCTGTTAGTCCTATCAATGTCTTGACAAATGATGTGCGCTCATCCCTGATGGAATGTGGAATCTATTCCAGTGTTGATATACCACATCTTTTGTAGCCAGGAACCATTTGTTACCAATGACTCTTATTTCTAAATTCCATCTGTGACCAACCTGCTGGCCAGAGTTATTTGTGTCAAACTCATTCGTTATTGCTTGGACATTTTAACTACATCTGCATTCTAAAATCCCAGGATGAGCCACTTCAGATCATGTATAACAGAGCACTAAAGATTTTTCTAGCCCTTAAAACAACAATAAAAGCAATTTTAAATTTAGAGCAGTGTCTAAATGCATATTTACACAACATTTCTCCAGCAATCATTTATGACATTCAGCTACATCTTGCTAATTAGTAAACTTAGGGCTAGATTTAGAATCTGGCGAACAGCCTGTTTCTCCAACAGGGCGACTTAGTAAATTACTCCATTGCCCTGATGGAGAAATTACCCGCCAGATTTAGAAATGACAGTCAAGCAGGCTGTCATTTCTAAAGCATTGGCAGAAACAGCCCTCATGGCGGTTCCTGTCAATCATGGCTTTTTGCAGTTTACTAAAAGGCTCCCTCAACATTACCTGCACCAAACTGTTTTATTTTTTATTTTTAAAAAGAAAATCCTGAAGCAGGATTTTCTTTTTGAAAACAAAAATAAAAATGCTCCCCTCGCCATGTGAGTTTTTTCCCATGGCAAGGGCAGTATCTAGCAGTTTTCACTGCCAGGCATTTCCTGGCGGTGACGGGCATTCTGCCCATCTAAATTAGTTGGGCAGGATGACAGGTAAGCCTCTGACGGCCCTTACTCTGCATGGCGGTTGGAGAAGTTTGGCCACGGCGGAGTCACAATAGTCATTTTTTACCACAACTGGCACAAGGCCTGAACAGGCTCTTCTTTTCCTTATCAGCCATAGTTGAATTTTAAACAAATCCTTACAGAAAACTGCTTAAATAGTACCTCAAAGTAGAAGTTAGAGCTGAGCTCTAAGGAGACTCCCTGTCACCAACGATGCGGTAGAAAATCTGAGGCTCTGAGCTTTCTCAGGAAGGTTCCACAGGGTGAGGCTAATCTGATTGGTTGCTAGTGTAAGTTTGGGTCTTTTTACATAAGGACACCTATAGGCTACAAAATGTAATGAGGCCTAGGCCTAATTTTTACTTTTTGCACCTATTAGGGTGTATTTACCTAGGTATATATATATATATATATATATATATATATATATAATTACCGAGGCTCCCATTCCGACGACGGGGAATGATACAAACAATGGAATCTATGAAAGTTCCAATACTGGAGTAATAGTCTCTGCTATGGCCAAATTTAAAGTCCACCTGCACAAAAATCTGGTGGGTGGCTGAGACAACATATAAATCGAGCCCTTAGTATCACGTATTTTTCTATTTTTTGTTTCTTAGTACTGCATGAACAATGTGGTTTGGTGTGAATATTTTCTTAAGGCAGACTATGGTCCTTTCCCCCACTTTGTTTTTTGCTAAGCTTACTTCTTGATATTAATATTATGTGAGAGCTTCTTTGGTGTTTTGTATTTTTTTGTGGCGTTCTGTCCTTATCAGTACAAATCTGATAACATATCAGTCTTTGATGTTCCTTAATTCCAAATTCCACTTCATATACATGAAAACATTTGATATTTCCATTATGTATATATATATATCATCTGCAACCAAACACCCCCTCCAGCCATCATGTAAAGGTGGTGACATTTTGAGAAAGGATGCAGTTGGCACATAAGTATAAAATAATATAGATAACCCTTAATTGCATATTGATGGAATCACATGTCCACAGAGCCTTGTATTTACAGACATTGTCTGGTTTGTTGCCCCTGATTGCTCATAGAGGCTTGCCTGCTTTTTCCTGATGCACAGGGTACAAACGTTTCCCAACTCAGTCTTGTTTCTGTTTGTTTAAAAAAACAAATTCATTGGAAAATTATCAAAAAACAAGATGGATTATACATGACAATAATATCCTTTAATTGCAAAAAAATTATATAAAAAGACAGATGTTTAAGAAAGCTCATGGAGCGGTGTCATAACATAACCTTTGTCAAGGTGTAGACTTATACAATATCTAAATGAGTCAAAATCCCCGAGAGGTAATCCGGCACACAACGAGCAACGTCCTCCAGAACCTGGTCCCACAGCTTTTTCAACTTTTGCCTTTTTGGGTTATGATGAATGATCGTACATTCCAAGCCACCTGCAAAAATGAATGAATGATGAATGACTGAATTTGTGCCAGTACGATTTGGAATCAGGTGGACTGCTATGTCAAGTCGCTCTGTCGCCCCGGCCTTGCGAGCCATCTCCCATGCTCCCCATAGAAATAATTGGCCCAAGGTCTTACACCCCCTTCCCTGACAAAGTTAGGCTACAGTTCAGTCCCCCTTCTCGCATATACACCAGCGCATCCGTTAGGTAATCCACCACACAGTACACAGCAACAAATGAAGCATGTATGGTTGATTTACACAAAGGGTCCATTCAACAAATTTACAGGGCATATACTGTTAATAAACAAAGTTGTTTTCAATTCGTAATGTTCTCATTGTGCAATACTGGCACGGCAGTTCCATAACATGTTGTTAATATCTGCATTTATACTACGAATGAGTAATTCTGTAACTCTGTGTGAAATGCAATGCTTGAACTGATGTATATCCTCAACTGCTCCGTTGTCCAAGTACGTTAAATTAAAAATCAATAATCATTATAAAAAAACAAAAAAATACTGTAGCTCAAAATAAAGAAAGAGACGGGTAAATATATGAGCAGCGTCTGCCTCTGACACCAAGCAAAAAAAGCAATCAGAGGTTGTCCGCGGGCTAATTTTAAACAATCTATAGTACAGTATAGTATGTCTCATATAAGCTCTTCAATTCAATTCAAAAACTTTATTCGATTATTTGTTAACAATAATCATAAAAGTACATACATGCATGATACAATAAAATACATATAAAATGCGGCTAATTTATAAAAACTCATATAACAAAGGACATATTTTTCCTCAGATGTACCGACTTTAAGATAAAAACAGCGGTAAAAAAACAAATGTCCTGCGAATCAAGTCCAAATAAAAGCCTCATAGCAGATTCAATAGTGGATACATTATATTTTTTTTAAAGTGGTTTCAAATAGGTTTTGCGGAGATGAAGATAAAATGGCCAAATCAATAAAAAATGCTCAGAACATTGCTTTGAAGTCCCATCACATGGGCAAGGGGCAATAGAGTGAGTCTTAATATGCGGACACGCGACAAGCAAATGAACGGTCCCCATCCGCAGTCTTGTCAATACATATTGGTGAGAACGAATGGTAACCATTTTAAGGTATCCTGCGAAACCCGGTCCCAACATATTATACTTATCATAAAAAACATGTGTAGGGTACAGAGAAGTGACAGCATTACGCTTTAGAATACTAGCCCTCATAAAAACATATTTAAGTTCTTTCTTAGGGATGTCTATAACACCAAGTGGGTTATCACAAACATGCAATTTGAAGACATCCTTAAATACACAAATAATGTAATTGAGCCAGGGGATACGGGAACATTTGTCCATGTGGAGACAATCTAGGATGATCTTCTTTGTAAACCCTGTCTGCTCCTTGACCCAAATAGATCTCCATACTAAAAGTGGTCTAAGACTTATCAAATCAGAAAGATGTTCCAGACCAACCTCATGGTGGATCAGCTTGGTTGGGGCAGAGGGTGGTAAGCAAAGAAGCTTTTTAACAAATTTATTTTCCTCCACCTGGAGCATATTATGATTAGAGTGGCCCCATACCCCTGAACCATAGAGGGCCAAGGCAACACATTTATGGCGATATAAATACAACATGTCGGATATCCGCCTAGAGCCTAGCTTAGATGCAAACTTAAAAATGCCAAAGGTACACTTGCCCATTTTCGCTCTTACATTAGTCACTTTGGACGCCCATATGCCCCCATTATTAAAAGTGATACCTAAGTAACAAAATTTGTCAACCACTTGTATTATTTGATCCATAACTGTAAAAGGTCTTAATTTTTTTACTTTCTTACCACAGGCCATAATAAAAGTTTTTGAATTGTTAATTTAAAATTTTCTCCCATTGATAAAATCCACAAATTTATCCATGAGTTTCTGAAGCCCGACAGGGGTTCTGGAAAGTAGGACCGTGTCGTCGGCATAAAGCAATACCGGAATGGGTATGCCGTCAGCAGTCGGTGCATCAGCACTGACAGCACGTAATTCGGACTCGATGGCGTTGATAAAAAGGGAGAAAAGAAGGGGGGCAAGGACACATCCCTGCCTGATACCAGAGCCTACAGGGATATTAGCCGAACACTCACCCTGTTGCCCATACCGTATCTTTGCCGATAACTTCCTATACAGTTGTGCCAGAAAGTAAATGATTTCCCGTGGGGCGCCCATATCCAGTAAAGTTGTCCACAGAAGACCGTGGCCAACCAAGTCGAAGGCACTGGAGAGGTCCGCGAAGCAAAGGATTAGTGAGCCTTGCTTAGCGTGTGCATATTTGCCTATGATAAGGTCCAGGTTTATGCACTGTTCTATTGTGCCTAACCCCTTACGGAATCCAAACTGGGAGTCCGCAAGGACACCATTTTCTTCAACCCAGTCCTCCAAACGACTCAATAACACCCTACTCATGATTTTGAGGGAGGCAGTAAGGAGTGAGATGGGGCGATAGTTTTTTGCCTCTCCTCTCGCTCCTTTTTTGTAGATAGGGATAATGATGGACTCCCCCCAGACCTGTGGGGCCGAGGTCGTTGCTGCTGCATTAAACACCTTGGTCAGCAGTGGGCTCCAAAGGGATACATCAGCTTTATAAAGGTCCACAGGTACCCCATCGGGCCCGGTGCCTTCCCCCCTTACTACACCGAATGGCTACGTCCACCTCAGTGACTGTGATATTAAGGGGTAGGGGGGTGTCACCCACAGCATCCTTATCACTCCCTACATCTAATCCATCGGGGTTAAAAATGCTAGAAAAATGAGCCACCCACTGTTCCTCGCTCACCTGGGCAGACAGTACCGGGAAATCATCCTTCTGGAGAAAAGGACTATTGACCGTGGACCAGAATAACTTAGTATCCCTAAGATCCACGGCCATATAAGCTCTTAAAAATGTAGGTTTAAGTCATGACTCATTGAGTATATGCTGTGCACCTGAATGCTGCCCGGCATAACCTCCTCAGACACCGTCACAACTAACTTCTTAGTACATTGATTAGCTAACTGTTGGAAATGTTGTTTATTGGATCTACTGAAAACCAAGGTGTTAATGAGAATACTGATAGAGTGAGCGTTAGGCAACCAAGCAAACACTCCAAAAATTGTTTTGGGGATATAAAAATATCATTAGGCGTCAAATGGGCGACAAAATCCCTAAGCTGCAGCTATCTAAAGAAGCTATGGTGGTGTGTACCATGAGAGCATTGAAGAGCTTAAAACAAGCGGAATGTCTCATTAAAGAACAGTTGGCCAAGTTATTTAATACCAAACTGTTGCAAGAATTATAACTAACCCTCATGCAGGTGCAGTGGCAAATTTGGATTCTGGCTAAGGGTAGTGAATTGATCTTAAAAAATTCAATACTGCAGAATGTCTTCATTGAAAGCCAAATCCTAGGATAGCCAACTTCTTAACCTCATAGCTGCTAGTAAACATCCCTCCCCAGTGCTGCGCTGTCCATTGGAACTAGTGCTGAATGGACGTCCAATGGTTGTGCGCAGCACTGGGGAGGTAGTGCTGCCATCGGCCAATGCACCGAGGCAGCACTTAAGGGGTTAAGCTTGGTGCATTTAAACTAAACTGCATCTATCAAACGATGCACAGGTATTATAGTTCAACAAAAAATCCAGTACTTTAAAAACAGATAGGATAGCTGTCAGTCAAGTCTACCCATAACGGAAAGCAGCCAGTACCCAAATGAAGCACGGAAATAGAATCAAACCCCTAGATGCATCAACGTTGTCATTTGCGATTCCTTATTTGCGAAAAATAAGGAATCGCAAATAAGGAATCGCAAATGGCAATGCATCATTAATTTCGCTATTTTATTGAGATTCGGTAAAAATCGCAATTTTTACCGAATCGCAATAAAATTGCGAGTTTCAAATAGCGAATTCGCAATTCCCATTCATTCCTAAAGGCTGAAATGCCCATAGGAATGAATTGGAATTGCGAATTCGCAATTTGAAATCAGAAAGCAACAAAGCCTTTCAAGGGTGGAGAGGGGGGTCCAAAGGACCCCCCCCTGCACCCATGAAATGCACTTTTACATGTAAGTTACATACACACATGTCCTAAGGACATGTGTGTCTGTAACTTAGAAGTTTAAAAAATGCATTTTTATGCGTTTTTAAACATTTTTCCAAAATTACCACGAAGTTCAACTTCGTGGTAATTTGCATTTGCAATTTGTAAAATTGCAAATGTTTTGAGAATGATGCATTGCATTTAAGGAATCACAAATTTGCGATTCCTTAAAAGCAATCGCATTCTTGGAACTCGCAAAAAATAGCGATTTTCCAAAAATGCTTGATGCATCCCAGAAACCAATTTAGGAAGTGCAAAAGGCCGATTTTTGTGAATCGCACCGTTTGCACTTCCTAAAAAGGTTGATGCATCTAGGCAATAATGAGGAAAGGCCATAGCGCACATAGTGTGGGGCATCTGTAGGTAGGATACTGCACAGTGGGGTGTTTTGTATCCCTAAATAAATCCCTGCCAACTGATCCAGCATAAGCGGTATAAATATTTCTAGGTTTAACTTTCAATTAACTACTTACTCATTTGCCCCTCTAACTGTACTGGGCCCTGTCCAGCTAGACGGATTACAGCATTACCTTCACCATAGAAGCGAATGGTCCTCTGATGGATCTTTCTCTCCCAATAAGAGGGGTGGGAATTAGAATGTCAAAAACACAATGTTAGCCACCCAATAAGGACCAATATTTAGTGACTAACTCACAAGTTTGAAATAATCAATAAAATACTCTCAGGACCATACTGTAGAAATAAAGTAACGCAATAGGGAGACCCAATCTCTTAAAAAAATTAAGACTAACTAAAATGATACAATCTAGAAGCTCTGCTACTGCAACACAGAATAAAACAAGCAGAACTTGATATTCTGAAAAGATTTGCTGATTCTCTCTATAAAGCATTTAAATGAAAAATAGCAATTTAGCTTAGTTACAAATAAAGATCATCAGGACACAATAATAGACTCAGGCAATTTAGATAGTTTATTTATTGTATTGATGTTCCAAAATCAGTACAGATAAGCAATTTCTTAGGCATCTCAGTCAAGAATATTAAAGCATGTAGTGCAAGACTTCACATTTCATCAAAGGTTCAGTTCCAAAAAGGATACGAGGTTACAGATTCCTACCACCATTAAGGGCAGAAAAGAAGGATTCCAGGTCTATTCCCTCAAGGCATCAGCATCAGCAAAAAGGCAGTTCAAGATCGAAATTTGAAGGATGATTATATTATCATAGAAAACAGTTCTATTCTCTCCCAAGGAAAGAAAATATAAAGCAATGCATTCATTGCCCCTCTTTTGGGGTTTCTTCTTTTATAGTCCTTATGACACCTTAATGACATGGTTTCACTCCACTAGTCAGTACACTATATGAGTTGTTTAAGTATGTAGGTACCAAATATATTTAGTTACTCCTACAATCTTTCCAAAGCACTTTATATGAACGACTTGGGTTTCCTGGCTTTAGAGGTTGGTCAACGTTAAGAAATATACAATGTAACAGACTATGGCATCAAGTTAAAGTTGATCTTCCCATCTCACAGTGAACTTCGAAAGAATGTCCTTTGTAAGTGTTATAATAAATGCAGAAAATGAAGAAGGCCCACTCATGTCAATGCAAGCATCAGCAGAAAGTTGTGTGCAGATATACATATTAAAAGAGAAAAACAGGCTTCAGCTATCTGCAATAGTAAACTAGAAAAGCAGCACAAAATAGAGTCAGGTTCCAGAGCGATGGATCCAGAAGCGAACTTCAGTAGAATAGAGAAATATAATTGGACATAGCAGAAATGGAACAGGCCCGCATTGCGAGAACACAGCTCTGAGAAATATGTAGATAAGGTAGCACAGAGGCAAAGCATAGATGGGAAATTAGACCTTGAAGACCAGTAGATATGTAGGTAGTAGAGCATTTCTAGACTTCAAAGAGACAAGCCAAGGACAACCAGTAGCACAAGCGGTGGTGTAGAAGCGTAACCAAAACAACATGTGCACATGGATCGCATTTCATAAACACGTGGGTAGCTTTTTTGCAGAAATATTATGCCTCATTGATTATGCAAATATATGACATATTTATGCTAAAAAATGTATAAAAGAAACTGCTCACCCATTGTAAGTTGAAGCTTAGATTCCAGTTTCACAGGGCTGCCTGATCTTCTGCGCGTATTATTAAACTTTATACTATGTTGCCCAAAGAAGTTATGCTGTCTTTTTCTTTGTCCAACAACATTTTGGCCGAGCCAGCCAAGGAGTTCTTCTTCACTGTCACAGATTGCGTCTGAAGGAAGAGCTGCCTGCTGTTGATGGAATAGAAACTGTGCAAATATCAAGTAAGCAGACACCGAGCGCTATACTAAAGTCTGCCTATTCAAAAAATGGCCAGGTAGGAGTCCCAGGTTGCTATCAAAAGGGGGGGGGGAGAGATCGAACATTGTGCCTTAAATTTTTAAATCACATTATTCTTTGGCAATTATAGTATGGAAATGCATGCATGAGTTTTTTCTTTTTCTTTTGTCGGGATGCAATAAAACGAAATGTGGTTATTCCCGGTAAACACCAGACGACTAGCTAGTGTGAATTCCCCTTTGAAATAGAAGGGAAGAGATGCTCCTTCTTGGCCCGCCCCGCTTCCCGCCGCCGTGCTCGCGGCCATGCCCCCTTTTTCTTCTGTGCCCTCCCCGCTCCCGCCTCCCAGCTGCTCCTCCCTCCCTCACACTTGGCCATAAATGGCGACCGCGCGGCGCAGGTGAGTGTGACCTGTCCCAGGACACCCCCGCGCCGCATGGCCACCAGCTGCTGCGTGTGCTCCTCGCCCCACTGCTGCTCGCAGAGCCAGCCTCGCTGATCCCGGCCCTCGCCGTATCTGCGTGTGCTATCTCTGTTTTTGTGCCGAATAACTCTGTTTGTCTGTTTTTCTGCCCATTTGCGCCGTCTAACACCAGTTTATCTCCCACCTGTGCTGCCTTAATCGTTTTTATCAAGTCCTGTTATTCACGCTGCATTTTTGTATCCCCAGTGCTGTTTTGTATTTCTCTGCCCGCCCGCTTCCCGCCGCCGTGCTCGCGGCCACGCCACCTTTTTCTTCTGTGCCCTCCACGCTCCCGCCTCCCAGCTGCTCCTCCCTCCCTCAAACTTGGCCATAAATACCGACCGCGCGGCGCAGGTGAGTGTGACCTGTCCCAGGACACCCCGCGCCGCACGGCCACCAGCTGCTGCATGTGCTCCTCGCCCCACTGCTGCTCGCAGAGCCAGCCTCGCTGATCCCGGCCCTCGCCGTATCTGCGTGTGCTATCTCTGTTTTTGTGCCGAATAACTCTGTTTGTCTGTTTTTCTCCCCATTTGCGCCGTCTAACACCAGTTTATCTCCCATCTGTGCTGCCTTAATCTTTTTTATCAAGTCCTGATATTCACGCTGCATTTTTGTATCCCCAGTGCTGTTTTGTATTTCTCTGCCCGCCCCGCTTCCCGCCGCCGTGCTCGCGGCCACGCCCCCTTTTTCTTCTGTGCCCTCCCCGCTCCCGCCTCCCAGCTGCTCCTCCCTCCCTCACACTTCGCCATAAATGGTGACCGCGCGGACGCGCAGCGGGCGCGCCGATTGTGCGCCGAAGGCGTGCCAAAGGTAAGCCCGTCTACGCCCGTCCGTGCCTGGACCGCACCCAGCGCCAGGACCCCCTGGCCCCCACCGACGCAAGACGACCCGACAAACCTACGACGCCGCCGCCCTCACCGCACTCAATACCGGCCGGAACCCCGCCTGCTGCCGGGCCGCCCTGAAATACTTCCACGGACCCTTTACCTGCACTACCTGCAAGTTCACCTGCCTCCGAACATGCACCACGCCCGCCAAGCCTAACCCCAGCAGCGACCTCAAATGCATCCTGCTCAACACCCGCTCCATCCACAGACACGCCGTCGAACTCTGGAACCTGCGCGACACAACATCACCAGACGTCGCCTTCCTCACTGAAACATGGATGAACGCCTCCTCAGCCCCCGACATCGCCATCGCCATCCTGGATGGATACAAGATCATCAGGAAGGACTGCGTCAACCAGACCGGAGGAGGCATCGCCATCGTCCACAAGAACACCATCCGCATCACGACCGACTCCAACGACACCTTCGCTGCTGCCGAACACCTCCACTTCCAGATCCACACTGACCCAAAGACGACCCTCAGAGGCACCCTCATCTACAGACCCCCGGGTCCACGCACACAATTCAGCGAAGACATCACGGACATCATCAGCCCACACGCCCCCCCTCCGCCGACTACATCCTCCTAGGGGACTTCAACTTCCACCTGGAGAACAACAAGGACCGCAACACCACCGCCCTGCTCGGACTCAAGCAACTGGTCAACACCCCCACCCACACGCTTGATCCCGTTTTTTCATCCAGCAAGCACATCGCCTTCAGCCACTCCACCGGACTTCACTGGACCGACCACAGCTGTGTCCACTTCAGCTTCAGAAAAACCACAACCCACCACCACCCGCAACAGGTTCCTCACAGAAGCTGGAGCAAGATCAAAGCCGACCAGCTCACCACCTCCCTCAGCCAGAACCCACCCGCCAGCACACCGGACCCCAACGAAGCAGCCCGTAACTTCACGCAGTGGCTGACAGCCTGCGACGACGACCTCGCACCACTGAAGAACCATCCCAGCAAACCCAGAAGCAAGAAGGCCCCCTGGTTCACCGATGAACTCAAGGACTCCAAAAAGACCTGCTGCACCCTCGAGAAAGCCTGGCTCCTCGACCGGACCACTGACAACATGGCTGCCCTCAAACACGCGACCCGCAAGCACCACCAGCTCATCCGCACCACCAAGAAGAAGTCACTGAAGGATCGACTGGACAACAAAGCCCACGACAGCAAGGAACTCTTCAGCATCGTCAAGGAGTTCTCCAACCCTAGCACCGGCAACAACGACATCACCCCTTCACAAGATCTCTGCAACTCCCTTGCCTCGTTCTTCCACCGCAAGATTGCAGACATCCACAACAGCTTCGGCACACCATCCCCGCACCCAACGGCCAAACCAGCGCATCCCACCACGACCCTCCGCACCTGGACCGCAGTGACCACCGAAGACACAGCCCGCACGATGAACACCATCCACTCCGGATCTCCGACCAACCCCTGCCCCCACCACGTCTTCAACAAGGCCAACTCCAATATCGCACCCCAGCTCCGAGACGTCATCAACACCTCCTTCGACACCGCCACCTTCCCAGAGAGTTGGAAGCATGCCGAGCTCAGCGCCCTACTGAAAAAACCAACAGCGGACCCCACCGACCTCAAAAACTTCCGCCCCATCTCGCTCCTCCCGTTTCCTGCCAAAGTAATCGAGAAGATCGCCAACAGACAGCTTGCTGCCTTCCTCGAGACAAATGGATCCCTTGACCCCTCGCAGTCCGGTTTCAGAGCCAACCACAGCATCGAGACCGCCCTGATCGCAGCCACCGACGACATCCGAGCCCTTCTCGACAACAGGGAAACAGCGGCCCTCATCCTCCTGGACCTCTCCGAAGCGTTCGACACTGTCTGCCACGGCACCCTAGTCCAACGCCTCAGCAACACCGGCATCCAAGAGAAGGCATTGAAGTGGATCATCTCGTTCCTCGCGGGAAGAACACAGAGAGTCCGCCTCCCCCCGTTTCGCTCCGAGGCCACCGAAGTCATCTGCGGCGTCCCGCAAGGATCATCACTCAGCCCCACCCTCTTCAACGTCTACATGAGACCTCTCGCAGCCATCGCACGCCAACACAACCTCAACATCATCTCTTACGCCGACGACACCCAGCTGATCCTCTCCCTCACCAGAGACCCCGACACCGCCAGAACCAGCCTCCATGAAGGGATGAAAGACGTCGCCGAGTGGATGAAGAACAGCCGCTTGAAACTGAACTCAGACAAGACGGAAGTCCTCATCCTTGGACCATCACCTACCACCTGGGACGACTCCTGGTGGCCCCCAGCCCTGAGCACCGCCCCCAAGCCGACAGACCACGCACGCAACCTGGGCTTCATCCTGGACTCCTCCCTCTCGATGACCAGACAAGTCAACGCCGTCTCCTCCTCATGCTTTCACACCCTCTGCATGCTCCGCAAGATCTTCCGATGGATCCCGATCGACACCAGGAAGATGGTCACCCAGGCCCTCGTCACCAGCCGGCTGGACTACGAAAATACCCTCTACGCCGGAACCACAGCCAAGCTACAGAAAAGACTACAGCGCATCCAGAACGCTTCCGCCCGACTCATCCTGGTCATCCCTCGACGCAGCCACATCTCCGGCCACCTGAGGAACCTGCACTAGCTCCCCGTCTACAAGAGGATCACGTTCAGGCTCCTAACCCACGCACACAAATCTCTCCACAACTTGGGCCCCAAGTACCTCAACGACCGCCTGACCTTCCACACGCCCACCCGCCAGCTACGGTCCGCCAGCCTCGCTTTGCCGCAGTACCACGCATCCGCAGAGCCACCGCCGGAGGCAGATCCTTCTCCTACCTGGCGGCCAAGACATGGAACTCCCTCCCCATCCACCTTCGGCTGACCCAGGACCACCTCGCCTTCAGGAGACAACTCAAGACCTGGCTGTTCGAGCAGTAGCGGCCCCCTACCCCCAAGCGCCTTGAGACCCTTCCGGGTGAGTAGCACGCTATACAAGTGTTGTGATTGATTGATTGATTGATTGATTAGCAGGCAGTAGTGCATTACCCAGGAGAGTAGCTCCAGTGACTTTCTACCAGTCTCGCACTACCAAATAGCTGCGATCGGCACCTTAGGCTTTTTGGTGCTATTTTCACCTAAGCATTTAAAAATTGCATGTCTCTGGTTCTACTTATTGGATTTCTGTCATTTTGGTCTTGATTTATTAATTAAAATGTGCTCTATCTTTTCTAAATTGGTGTGGGAGTTTTCTTGTGTTTTGTTTTCACTTTATGACTCTTTAAAGTGCTGCATAAATACTTTACACATTATCTCTAAATTAAGCCTGACTGCTCTGTGCCAAGCTACCAGAGGGTTGAGCACAGGTTAATTTGGAGTTTGCATGGGCCTCACCTGGACAAGGAGTGTGGTTGCTGCTTGAGTAGGGTTTCAGTCCCTCAGCCAGTAACCCAATTTCTTATAGTGCCTAACATCCTATTCTGTGATGTGTAACGTCAGCTGATACTGCTAGGTAGAATTAAATGTTTGAAGATATATTCTCAGCAGCTATATGTATTGGTCAAGGATAATTATTTGGGTAACTGCTTGTAGGATCGGATAAATAATATGTGTTACATGTCTTTTTTTCTCATACAGTAAAACTTACTGTTCTTAATCACATCTATATTTATTGTTGTACAGTCATCATCTTGAGACTGATTGCTAGCAGTCTGTCAATAATGTTACCACTCTAACTGAACTTTCACCTCAGCTTTATAAGGCGCAATTGGCTCACTTGACTAATTGACGTTCTCTCATGAAATTAACGTACATCAGGCCACTGACTGTCCTGATCGCACCTGAAATTGCTATCACTTTCCCTCTTACAACTGACTGAAGATCTTTCCAGATGCTGACCTCATTGTTGACCTATCACTGTTTTTAGATTTTCTGGCTCTTAAGCTACCTCTTTCTTCTGAAGTGTTTCTTTTTACATACGATT
>NW_028254456.1:0-40170 GCF_964263255.1 Lissotriton vulgaris
TTTTTCCCTTTTTAAATGGAAAGCGTTCCTCATGGTGCCCTGAGCAGTTCTTAGCCATGTTATTTAATAGGAAGTGGATAACATGGCTAAGAGCATTTGTTGGAAAATGCATGAATATCGCTGATTTTTCTGCGTTATTCATGCATTGCAGGCCTTTTTTTATCACATTTGCAAGCACTTCTTAGCCATGTTATCCAATGGGAGGTGGATAACATGGCTAAGAGCATTTGCTTCAAAGGTTGTTTGGGGTTATATACCATTTTTGGGAAATTATTAACATGCCTATCTAACTCCCATAATCAAAATCTAAATTTGCCAACCGCAGGTGGGAGCGTATTTACAATAAATTTGCACCATGAAGAATGTAAAATAGCATACTAGATACTCAAATAACTTATAAATATGATCCAAAACATCTTATGAAGCACTAGTAGTGCATATTTCCAGAAATGTATTGGTTTTCATTTAATGATTTACTTCATTGGTAGGCCTTCACATGTTTTTTTACCTTGGTTTTTTTTCAGTGAAAATCTTATCTGCAACCATGTGTTGGCCTCACCTCAAATAAACAAAACAGGTGATGGACTGAATGTGGATCAATGACACACATTCACCCCAGTCCAAAGATCTGGGCCTAAACAAACCTTTAGATAGGCTACATCTTATCGTCATCCTGAATTAATGATTTAAAATATTAGGGAGTGATTTATGAGTGTTGTATGCCTGTTTTGTACCATTGAGTGTCATTTTTGTGATGCAGTGCTGGTGGAAAATATTTGCTATGTTAAATAATTAGTACAGCATTAAGTTTTAGATGACTGTTATTTATTTACTGTTTGGTAATAGTGGTTAATAACATTTTATATTATATTTTTTCACAGATTCAACTGCAGATTCTTTCATAGTTTGGAAAATGCCTTCCAGAAGTCGAATACGAAAGGCTAGAAAACGTCAAAGACAGCAGGATGATGTTTTATTGCAGCAGTCCTCTTCCCCAAATACTTGTCAAAACACCAAGAAAGGTCCGGGTAAGAGCACGAAATCATTCTTAAGAAATATTTGTAGTAAAAAAAATTTTGCTCAAAAAAATGTGTCTCTTAACAAAAAGAGAAGTAATTTAAATGGAAAGGAGAGACCCATCACAAATGTTACTGGTAGAGGAAGAGATAACTCTGTGCATGATAGTAGAAGGAAACAACAGTTTAGGGACATTCGACAACGAATGTTCCGTAATAGGATATTAGTTAATTTATTGAAAAATATTAAAAAGAAAGGCCAACAGAAAGCGGCATTTTATAGGAAGAAGAAAAATGTAGAGAAAATTATTGATCATGCTTTTGAAATCAAGCGAAAGTTGTTTATTTTGGTAATCAATAGAATTAGGAAACTAAGCAAGGTAATTTCTGATTTCAAAACAAAAAGTAGATGGAAGAAGTAGTAAATCGTACTAACTTTTGTGAAGTTTTTTCTGGAGAATGGATGCATAGTTCAAGTTCTGAGGCATTTTTTAATGAGGAGACTTATTTTCAGGATAATGATTTGGTGCATGCAGTTGACATCAGTGGTCGAGCTTATGAAGTGAAGGATGGTTGTCCAGTTGAAAAAGAACAACTTGTGACAACAGAGACAGAAGAGGCGCTAAGTGATGAGGTTTTAGGAAGACGTCCTAAGGGTCCTGTGTACATTTGGAAGTGTAGTTCTATTTGCAGTGTGCGACAGGTTTCCATCAATTTGCTATGTGATTTTATACGGACATTTAATAAGAAAAGTTTGAAGCAGAAAATGAAGTTGTTGCAAGATTTAGATCCTTGCAGAGTGAGACAAATGACAGGTTTGCGTGGTCATTCACTGGCTTGTCTTTCCAGGAGAGTATGCCAGAGTGTTTTTCATCATTTCAGGATGCTAGCAGTGCATCATAATAAAGTGAGAAAATTAGTGAGAATGTTGTATTATGCTAAGAGTCCAGCAATTATGCTTAAACAGTTATGTGCTGCTCTTTTGCATGGTTCTGAAATAGATGTGAAATCTTTGTGAAGAAATTGAGTTTTGTTACTTTGGTAGTAAAGATGAGAATGTTCAAATTGACCCTGAAGTAGAGGGTAATGTGGAAGATAATGTACAGGTTTCCAGTACAGATAATTTTCAGAAGGAAATTGCCACGTTTCAGATGAAATCAAGTGAGAGGCCTAATTTCACTTGTGTATGTTGTCGACGCACTTATTATAAGAATCAGACTAAGGTAGTGGATTTATATGCAAAAAGTGAAAGGGAAAATAATAGTGAATGGAAGGATTTAGCCACATACTTTATGGTAGAAAATTATTTTGATTTGGGATCGGATCAACGTGTGTGTACTTATTGTTGTAATAAATTAAACCAAAACCAGATGCCTGCTAGGGCAGTTCATAATAATCTGGAATTGGTTGAGATTCCTTCTGAATTGAAGGATTTAAATACTTATGAATCTATTTTGATTCAAAGTATCCATCCCTTTCAGGCTATTGTAAGAATGGAGCCAAAGACAGGGAAATTGCCTCCAGCAGATTTACAGAGAGGATTAAAGGGAAGAGTTGTTTATTTGCCTCTAGATTTGAACAAAAACATTAACACAATTGGAATAGAAAAAGTGGAAGAGGAACCTCTGGTTATCTTGGTTAATGGGGTTCCGACAAAGAATAAGAAAATATGGCAAGATTTAGTGGATGTTAGGAAAGTCAAAAAGGCAACAGTGTATTTGAAGAAAAATAATAAGTACTATAAGAATGTATATGTTGCAGAAGAGGAAGTAAGTGATGAAGAGGGATAGCGATTTGTGTGCTGGCCAAATTGAGAAAGTAGAGGCCTCTAAAAGTGAAGAAATATATGAACATTATAGTGTTCATCCTTTGCATTCCAAGGAAGTGATGGGGAATGCTATTGAGTTGTTTCAAATGAAACAAGCCAAAGGGAGTCCCATTAGTGTTTGGGAGGAAAGTTTGGAAGCTCGGTGTTTCCCACAGCTATTTCCCACAGGTCAAGGAGGAAGATATGATGAGCGACCTCGTGAAATTCCTGCGTCTGAATACCGGACTTTACGATTGTATGCAGAAGATCCTAGGTTTCGGCAATGCATTCCCTATTTGTTTCATCTCCTGTTTGAAAGCGATCTGTCTGGACTGTCATATGCAGTGAACCACATCTTAAAAAGTGGTATACAGATGCGAAACATCTCGGCAAGTGACTTTATGCATAAAGTCAATGTCCAAGACAGTATTTTGGATTCTCACTTAATTAATCTCATGGCGTGTCAGCGTGGTACTAATGAGTACTGGTACCGTCGTCATGGTGACTTAAAATGTATGCTGAGGAACTTAGGAACTCCGACATGGTTCCTCACTCTGAGCTGTGCCGAGTATGGCTGGGATGACTTACTTGAATTTCTACGAGAGGCAAATGGAAATATTGAAAACATTGAATTCAAGACACCTGGAGAACTGTGTTCTTTGGATCCTGTGAATGTATGCAGGTACTTCAATCATAGATTTGAAGCTATGATGTCTTTCATCACAAATAAAAAGAATCCACCTCTTGGAGAGGTGTTGGATTTCTTCTGGAGAAAGGAGTACCAAGCAAGAGGTGCCCCTCATATACATATGTTGCTGTGGATCAAGGATGCACCTAAATTTGGAACAGATCCGGATGACTTAGTGATGAATTTCATCGAACAGTATTCTACGTGTGCTGTTCCAAACGCAACGGAGAAGAAAAGTCTAAGAGAACAAGTTCTACGTTTCCAAAGCCATCGTTGTGGAAAGTACTGTCCGTCGTAAATTCAGAAACAAGGACAAGTTCTACACCAAATGTCGTTTCAACTTTCCACGACCGGTGATTTCTAAAGGAAGAGTGAACAGTTTGATGTCTTCGCTGCGACATAATGTGACGAGGAAATCACCCAAGAATACATACAATTTGAAAAGGAACGAAGAGTCCAAGTACATCAATGACTACAACCCAGTGATTTTGTCCATGTGGAATGCCAACATGGATATACAGTTTGTGGCTGACAACTGTATGGCTGTGGCTCGGTATGTGACATCTTACATCACCAAAAAAGAAAAGACCGAACTGAAGGATATGTGGGAGGACATTTCCCATGAAAAGAGCCTCAGCAAGAAGTTGTACAGTTTCAGTCTGAAGATGTTGTCGCATCGAGAAATCGGAGCTTACGAATGTTCTGATCGATTGTCTTCAGCAAGTCTCTATGCCAAATCCAGGAGTCTCGTTTGGGCGAGTCTTGGTCTTGCTGCAACGCGAAATCGAGTTCTTAAACCTGTTCGGGAAATTGAGTATTTGGCAGAAAAGGAACCAAACAGTACCGACATTTTGAAGACCAACATGTTGGATACATATTATCCAAATCGAAGCAGTCACCTTGAGAATATTTGTCTATATGAGGTTCTCCAAAATTATATATTCAAGAGGAACATCAAAGAAGATATTGAGAAAGGAGTGTATGCTGTAATTGGAAGTGAGGGATGCCTGGTCAAGCAAAGAAAATGCCAATTAGTAAACCATCGAAAATTAAGTGGCGAATCTCCAGAAAAAAAGGAGTTTTTCTATTTAGCACTTTTGCAACTTTTCAAGCCTTGGCGTGCAGAAGAGGAACTGCTTGGAGATTTCCTCTGTTACGAAGACTCTTTCAATGCAGCCAAGGAGTCCATAGAATGTCCTGCTTTTTCTAAATATCAAGAAATGCTAACTTTGGAAATTGAGCAGGAAGCAACGATTGCAGCCGAGATTGCCAGAGACAGTTCTCAGGACAGTCAGAGTTCTGTTTCATTGAGTCAAGATCCACTTGGAGGACCTATTATCGAAAATGAAGCTGCCACTGCTATGAATGAAGTAGAAAGAGCCATGGCACATGCTCAGGAGGATTCAGTTAACTTACAAGACTTGGAAAAACAACTCAACGTTGAGCAGAGGAAAATATATGATGAAGTTACCAAGGAAATTGAGCACGGATTAAGTCATGAGAAGAAAGAGTGCTCGTGTACGTCGTTGAAGCCTGTCCGACTGTACGTGAGTGGAGAAGCGGGAACTGGAAAAAGTTTCCTCATTAAAGCAATCTCTTGTTATTTGCAGGAAAGGACTGAGTCATCGCTGTCTTGTGTTGTCACCGCTCCTACTGGACTGGCAGCACATAATATTAAAGGTATTACTTTGCATCGTCTATTGATGCTGCCGGTGGAGCATGACAACAAATTACAATACAACAAGTTATCTGGAGATGCTTGCTGTGAAGTTTCAAGAGTTTTGAGGAAAATGAAACTACTTATCATTGACGAAGTAAGCATGGTTTCCAATGTCATGCTTGCCTTTGTGCATTTGAGAATGCAAGAAGTACTTAAAACTGAATATGATGTCTTATTTGGTGGGAAACACATTATTGTTTTCGGAGATCTTCTACAGCTGACACCAGTAAAAGGTCAACCTGTGTTCAAAATACTCACGCATGAAGATACCAGGAAGTGCCTAGGGAGCATTGGCAACGTCAATATATGGTTAAACTTCAATTATGCAGAACTGCATCAAAATATGCGTCAGGCAAAGGATGAAGATTACAAGAATATTCTACAAGATATTAGAATTGGAAAAGTGACCGAGCATGGGAAAGAAGCTTTAAATGCACGGTTACTGTCAAATTTGTATCCCAAACAAGATATTGTGCCTGAGAATATTTTTCAGAAAATTACTGAGAAGAAATCCGGGATATGTCTCATGCCAACTCTTGCAGAATGTGCCATCTTCAACAACAAAATGTTGAATTTAGAAAAGCAAGAGATTGTGAAACTTGAAGCTATCGACAAATTAGAGCATATGGGATCAACAATTATTTTGTCAGACAATTTGAAATCAAAATTGGATTCATTAGAGAAGACTATATCTAAAACAGCGGGTTTTGAAAAGACTTTGAATGTGTGTTTAAATTGCCGAATTATTTTGAGAAGGAATTTACATGTAGAAAGAGGTCTGGTAAATGGATCAATGGGTAATGTTGTTGATTTTGAGAAATACAGAAATAGAGATGGAATAGAATTTTTAAAAATTAAATTTGATGGCATTGAGGAAGTACAGCAAATTGGTCGTTGTTCTGCTAGGTTTTTGCTTGTTAAAGATTTATATGTTCGCCGTAAACAGTTTCCTGTTTGCTTGGCATATGCGGTGACAATCCATAAATCGCAAGGTTTAAGTGTAGACTGTGCATTGGTGAATATTGGCAGTTCTGTGTTCAAGGAGGGTATGGCATATGTGGCATTGTCACGAGTTAGAACTTTATCGGGATTGTACTTGATTGACTGTGATGTCACAAACATTTGTGCGGATCTAGATTGTGTTAAGGAATACAATAGGTTAAGAAGAGAGTATGCGCCACATTTGCCTCAATATCCTTTGTTTGAGAAACGTGTGGTAGGCCGCAAACGTAGAAATAGCAGTAATAGTAGGGAGGTTGTTGCAAAAAGACTAAAAGTCAATGAACCGAAAATTGTTAGCAGAAAGAAAGTGGATTCTGTTGAAGATGTTGTCGGTTTTCAATTTGAAAACAGTTCTGGTGTCAACTGCTATGCAAATGTAGTGGTTAATGTTCTCTTTTCACTAGAGAGTTTAAAAGAACAGATTCTGTTGAATTCTGAACAAATTTTATGCTGTTTGTTGAATTCTGTTTTCGAGAAATGTAGCAGTGATCGAACAAAAGTAGAAAGTGTGTCTGAAGTTCGTTATCTGTTAGATGAATGTTCAGGTCAAACAGACTTCTCTGAAAATAATCAGCAAGATTGTCAGGAGTTTTTAATGTATATGCTTGATATATTGCAAGTTGAGGGTGTAGATGTAGATCACCTGTTTGGGCTTTCTTATCAATGGCAGCATGACTGCGAGAACTGTATGGTATCAAGTACTACTAGTGTAGACTCAGAAAGATTTATATATTTAACTTTGCCAGACAGTAAATCAGTCTCCTTTAATAAGCTAGTAAATGCAGCGGATCACAACATGGAGTGTAGCCAATGTAAATGTGATATGATGTCAACATTATTTATACGTAGATATGGCCAGTATGTCATTTTAATGATGCAACGATGTAGGCCTGATGGAACAAAATTGTCAACTTTAATAAAAAATTTTGTGGCTTCTCAGCTGTCAATATCAGGGAGGACTTTTGTTACTGTAGCAATTATCTATCACGATGGTCCATCAACAACATCAGGACATTATACAGCTTACTTAAAGTCTGGAAACGGCTGGTCATTCTGTAATGATTCTGTTGTAACGTTCAAAAAAAAATTGCCGTTTGACCTTAAAAATTCTTACCTGGTGTTTTTAAAACCAAAATTTTAAGTAGAGGGAATGTAAGTCTGCAATGCTGTCTCGATTAAAAATTCAACTATATAAACCTAATGCAAGTAAGTCTGCTTCATAGTAAGCAGTATCAGTGTCATAGGAAAAGGAGAACATGACTGACAAAGAAGAGTAAGATATTAGTAGTCCAGGATTGTGAAAATAATCTCAAATATTTTATTTTTGAAAGTTGCGAAAATAGAAAATGTCGGGATTTGATTGGAAGAATTACAAGATTTGCGAATCGCGGCAACATGATTTGGCCTAGTGGAAACATGTGATATAATGAGAGAAGTTTTTTTTCTATGTAACATATTTCACGTATCGATGGAGGTTTTCTTTCAGAAAGTGGCGGGCTGAAAATATTTAAAGCACAACAGAGTGGATGCTGTTTATAGGAGATCCTTCGACGTCATTGAAAGTAAGTTAATTTTAAGAAGTTTTGAAATCAGATTTCTTAGGTTGTATGGGTTTTTTAAACACAGTCATTTTGATTGTGTTTTTTTTTCCCCGCTGTTACATGATGAATACCTTCAAGTCACTGATTTAAGTGAAATTTGATACATTCTGAGAACAGCAAAAATAAACCATTTAACATGTATAATTAATGTTATGCTTTTTGTCCTTATGATATACATTTAGAAATGTGTGGTACATATGGGTAAGGTGAGTTCTGTAAATATCAATTTTAATGCTTAGAGTGCTGTACTTCTGGGTAGTGTTTTTTTTTTATAAAAAAAAGAGGCCTCACCTCAAAGAAAGCTCTTGAAAGCACACATCTTATTTGCATCCTAAAACAATCATTTACAATGTTAGACACAATTTTATTATGACTTTACATCTTTTTTGCGCTGCTATTGCATCACTATTGTGAGACATTAGCAGTGCAAGAAAAACATCATGTTTCAAAATAGGCCTCAGTTCAGCAATATCAAGATACAGTTTCTTTCGAATATATATCTTTAGGATTGTGTAGGGAACGTAGAGAAGCAGAGACTTCTGTAAATGTCAAAGTTGTTGAAAAACTGTTTGTTTTTGAACCTTTTCCCTTGTCTTTTCTAATTTTTAAATACATGTTTTAATATTTTTTGAAATGTTTGTTCTTTGTTTTACAGATTGAAAGTATGAAAAAATATTTAAAAAAGGTAACAAGAATTATAAGGTAAATGTTTTCCACTCTTTTTACCCGCAATGCACTGCTGATGATGTCATTGACAGTATCTCTCATTTACTCTCTCTAGCTGTCTTTCTATTTACATTATTCTCTGTTTACTTCCCTTATACTAACTCTTCTTTTTTTTTAAAAAAATTTTTTTTTTAGTTCGCTTAAAGTTCGCGAACCGGTCAGCGAACTTGAAGCGAACCAAAAGAAATAGAGCTTGCCAGAGTGATAAACATTCTAGCAATTTTGTTTGAAAGGGGAGGTAGTTCTGAAAAGAACTGTTTTTTTTTGTTTTTGTTGTTTTATGTTTTTTTTGTAATTTTTTGAACATTTTTTGATTTTTTTGTATTTTTAGAACTGTTTTATGTTTTTTTTGTGTTTTTTAAGGAGGGGAGACAACAAAAAACAGGCTTTCAAAACGGCTCAACTGGAGCAAAAAAAAAGAAAATTACTTTTTGGGTGCATTAGGGCACTTATGATTTTCATATGCAATGTTCATGAGGTTGACACTCATGTTGCCATATGACAGCATAGCACCACAGTAAATACAAGACACCTTCATGTGCTGGAAGTTACGTTGGATGTTTGGCACAGTCTCTTGTGCCTCTCTTCCCGTCAAAGACAATGTGGATGTAGATCTTGCCACAGGAGTTGCCGTCGGATTGTCTACAAGATCCCTTAACTCAGCCCGGCTGTAGTTCAAGGGATGCCACCTGCTCATGTGACGGTGCATTGTATAGTTCCCCATACTGTACTTCTTTTCTGTGCCTCTCGACAATCTGTGGTCACAGATGAGGCAGGTGGCATATTTTGCATTCACTTTCTTGGTTCCAGGAGGGATGGTGAAAAACTGCCAGATGAAACTGGTTTTTCGTTTAGAAACCCGGGGCAACTCATCAACAAATTGTTGTCCCTCTCTCTCCTCTTCTTCTTCTTCCTCATCTTCCTCCTCTCTGTTAGTCATAATTTGACTGGGTGGTCCTCTCTTCTTATGGGGAGGTGGAGGTGGTGGTGGGGGTGCACCAGCTGCAGCAACAATGGAAGCCATTGTGGATCTTCAGATAAATGGTCTTTCTCTCACCAAGATGAAAGTCAGAGTGAGGAAATAAGGAGGGGTTTACTTGATTTGGGGAAAACAAAAGTTCTGAGCCAATGAAAAGTGTTATTTTTAGGTCACATGACCTAGTCATACATCATTTGGAAACCAAAAGTGAAATGAACCAATGAGAAGTTTGATAAACAAGTCACATGACCTGTTCCGCTTACGTTACGCGGCGCGCGCCGCGTCCCAGATCGCTTCCGGTTCGCGGTCCGGAGCACTTCCGGGAGCGCTAACGCGGCGCGTCATTAGACGCATTACGCGATAACGTGATACGTCGCGCTTCCGCGGCGCGTCACTGTTCCGCTAACGTAACGTTGACCGGTTCGCGGACTAGATCGCGGCATCAAGATGAGCTAACGGAAAGCTTCCCGGTTCGCGAACTAGAAGCGAAGAAAAAAAATATTAAAAAAAAAATTATCAATAAACATCTAAATATATTTTGGGATTTAAAGAATAATACATTTTACAGCTACAGATGTTAGCTTTTAAAAAACCAATGAAATTCACTGAAAAAACCATAGGTTATAGACCATATATAGTTAGAAATTTGCATTTAAAAAACCATTGAAATTCAATGAAAAAACCATAGGTTATAGACCATATATAGTTAGGAATTCGCATTTACAAAACCTTATTTTACTCGCATAAAACCATTGAAATTCCATATATAGTTAGTTGCGCTAACTATATATCGCGCACCCGCAATCCACTGCTGATGATGTCACATATTACATCATTCATGACATGGTCAGTGACATCACTGATGACATCACTGATGACATCTCAAATGACATCACTGATGACAACATCCAGTGACTGTATGTTTCTGTGAAGTTAAAATATGTCTTACATATTGAAGAATGAGTGGATGTATAAGTGTCTGGATGAAGGATTTAGTAGGTGCATGACTGACTGTATGAGTGAGTGATTAAATGTGTCTCACTGAGTGCATGGGTTAGTGACTAAACTGTCTTAATTTGTGCATCATTATGTCTGTTGTTCTGTAAACTGTTGCATGTGTTGATAAGTAGCTATATGAGTAACTATATGGGTTATTGATTGGTTACCTTAGTATTTGTATGGGAGACTGAGTGTGTGTGTGGGTGGCTGGGAGGTGTATGACTCTGTGCATAGATGTGTGAGCAGTTGATTCACTAGATGTATGGTTTCAAAAGTGCATGTGGAAACAGCTGTATGGGCAGTTGACTGTGTGCATGAGTGTATTGGTGAGTGAATGGATATCTCAGTGCTACATGTCAAAGTAAGTACATATGTAAAACACAGTACATGTGAGAGTTGACATATATAAATAACTGTGCATAAGAGCCAGTGAATGTGTGAGTGGCTGTATGGATCATTGTGAACTTGTATCAGGGATTGTATAAGAGAGTAAATATGTGTTAGTATATGTTTGAATAAGTAAAGTTTGCATAACTGTATAGTTGAGGAAATGGAGGTGTGATTGATTCTTTGCATGACTGACTAGGTGTGTGAGTAACTCCATGGATGAGTGACAGTCTGTGAGTGTCTGTTTACACTGATTGTATCTAAGGTTATATTAGAGTCTGAAGAGGTTCATCGTATTATCACATGAATGATAAAATCAGTGATGTGATCAGTAATGTCAAATGAGATGTCATCAGTGATGTCATCAGTGATGTCATTTGAGATGTCATCAGTGATGTCATTTGAGATGTCATCAGTGATGTCATTTGAGATGTCATCAGTGATGTCATCAGTGATGTCATTTGAGATGTCATCAGTGATGTCATCAGTGATGTCACTGACCATGTCATGAATGATGTAATATGTGACATCATCAGCAGTGGATTGCGGGTGCGCGATATATAGTTAGCGCAACTAACTATATATGGAATTTCAATGGTTTTATGCGAGTAAAATAAGGTTTTGTAAATGCGAATTCCTAACTATATATGGTCTATAACCTATGGTTTTTTCATTGAATATATATATAGATAGATATATAGATATATACAGATATATATATATATATATATATATATATATATATATATATATATATATATATATATATATATATATATATTACCTACTGGCTATCGCCAGTAGGTATATATAGTTAGGATTTTTTTCCTATGGGATTTCTGAAAATTCTATGTCTAATAACTTTGGCGTTTGTGGACGGAATCAGCTGAAATTTTCAGAAAAATGGCACATTTTGTTTCTGAGCAGCCCCTGGAAATTTGGTGGGGTTTCGTCAAGGGGGGGCTGAGAAAAAAGGGGGGTCCCAAAACGCGTTTTTCCCATGTTAATTTCCATAGGGCGGTTGGCCTCACTTTTAGCTCGAACGGCTGAATGGATTTTCACGAAACTTGGCAAAATTGTAGGGATTGTTAGCCCGATGTGCCTTTGCTAGGTCTCAATATATGTGCTTCAGTGGATTTTGAGAAATTAACGTTTAAATCAAGATATATATCTGTAACAGCGCTCCGGGCAGCGATCTGGTCCGCTTACTTTTCGCTTATCGGAACTTTGCGCGCAGAAAGCTGATTGGCTCTCCGGTGTCTGTCAACATTCTAAACAGTCCGGAGCGGCCGCCATCTTGTCTCTCGGTAGGATCGAGAGAGAAGAAGAGGTGAAAAACGAAAGGGGAATTTAATGAAAGGGGGCAAGGTATCCCCCTCTTGACCCCCTAGGAATGTTGTTGGGGTTATTAAAGGGTCCCGTGGGGAAAATAAAAAAAAAATGATTTTTCACGGTAGAAGCGCTTCACGGGCCGCAAACTGGGCCGCAAACTGGTAGCGAAACGGGAATTCGCCATTTTGTGCTTCGTTAATTAAATTACTAGGTATAAGGGGGTGCGGGAGACGTATCCTAATCCCCTATGTTTCCTGAGGGTGGCTGAGGAGGCTGATATATGTTGATACATCTCTTCCAGCGGCTGCGCCATCTTGCCTTTTTTCCAATGCCACAATTTTGTCGTGCACGGCAGCCATTTTAGATGCCAGGCTGGTCCCATGCTATCACCTAACCCTGCGGATGTAGTTTATGGCCCCAGCTGTAGAGAATTCAGACATGCCAACCCTCCCGATTCAGGCGTGTGACTACTGATTTCAGTGCTAGTCTCCCGCCTCCCGATTTCTGCAAGCAAAAACCCGGGGGCATATTACGAACAACTAGCGATAATTTTTGTCTCTAACTTGTTTAGAGACAAAAATTATCGCCGTACATCGGCGATTTTTATCGCAGATAAACCTTGCTATTATCGCAGAAAAGTCAGCGATATTCATGTATTATCGAGCAAATGCTCTTAGCCATGTTATCCACCTCCCATTGGATAACATGGCTAAGAACTGCTCAGGGCAGGTGTTAGATTTTGGAGATATCTCCAAAAGTTGGTAATAGAAGGTAGCGATGTTAGGGACTGTTTCCAGTCGCTAACATCTTGGCACGCCACTTTGCATGTCATTAGTGATAAGTATCACTGACATGCAAAGCGGGGCCCAAGATGGTCGCTATCTCCTTTTAGCTGTCACTAACTGGTGTTAGCGACAGCTTGGTAATAGGGAGATAATTTTATCTCCGCTTTCAAGGCTTTTAAAGCCAAAAAAGCGGAGATAAACCCCCTTGATAATATGCCCCACGATTCCTTGGGGGTTTCAGCTGACAAGGCTTGGTATTGTGTTACATGGTAATTTTTCCAGGAAACGTCAGAGGGTCGATGCAGGGGTTCTAGAAGAGGTGATAAACCATTTAAGCCTCATGAACAAGCGCATGGTCTTTTAAAGATTTGTGAAGTACTCGGAGCGGCGGTGTGTGTGTTTCCTCTTTCAGGAGCGGGCGGGGGGGCACTGCCAGCAACTTGCCAGGTCAGGTAATGTTCAACACGTGCATCACCCTTTCTCTGCTTGCTATTGCGCTCCATGCTTCGGAAAGGTAAGAAAAAGAACGTGCATTTGAGTTTGAAATGTCCGATCCTGCAGCAGCACACTTCCAAAGCCCACACATGACAATAACCCGATTCAAGGCCCCATTCACCCGTTTTTAAAAAAATAGATAACACTCCAACAAAGTAAGGTTATAAAACTTTATTAACTATTAACTTTAACGAACGGAACAAAAACTAAAAACATTTAAACATTTCTCAACACAAAAAGCAACAATGGTTAGAAGCTGTCTTTTGTGCGAATAGTCCCAAGGCAGCACAACGTGCAGAGTTCTGGACGGCACCCAGGTGATGTCGCCTGGGTGCCGCACTGGTTTAGGGATCCTACAATGCTGCTCCGAAAATTGGCGTGGGGCGTCCCGGGTGGGGCGGGGGGAGGCCTCGTCAGTAGCGGTCTGTTGTGCGAATAGTCCCAAGGCAGCACAACGTGCAGAGTTCTGGACGGCACCCAGGTGATGTCGCCTGGGTGCCGCACTGGTTTAGGGATCCTACAATGCAGCACAGAAAAACAGCGTGGGGCGTCCCGGGTGGTGCGGGGGGAGGCCTCGTCAGTAGCGGTCTGTGTCCAGTGTCACATGGCTGACACAACATGTACGACAGGCACCCAGGTGATGTCCAGTAAACTGCCGCACTGGTTTTGGTATCCTACAATGCTGCTCCGAAAATTGGCGTGCGGCGGCCCGGGGGGGGGGGGGGGCGTGGGGGAGGCGGCGTGAACGGGCCTCCCCAGGTGGCGGCCATCTAGCTGAGTTGCGCCCGCTCTTGCGGTTACAGCGTCTCGCTCACCATGTTGTTGAGTTGCTCCCACTCTTGCAGTGCAGCGATAGGCGGCTGCCACATGGCTCTTAAAATGGCGGACGGCTCCTCGGTTTTGGGCCTGGTCCACTGAAATGGCCCTGGGACACTTTGGAACTCGGACGCTTGCCTGCTAGGGCTTGGGCTCCATTCTCGAAAAGCGTCCCCTCAGCCGTGAAGATTGTACAAAAGTCTTGGGGGCCCCCGACTCCCGCAGGCTTCCGGTGGGGAGCGGCTGCCATGATTGCTCGCGGAATGACCACGACGGAGCCACGAGATGGTGGTGCTCTCATGCTGACGCCAGCTTCAGTCTGAATGATCCAGAAACAAGGTGGGGCTTTCATCGTTTGGGAAAAAAAAATGTTCTAAACCAATGAAAAGTGTTATTTTTAGGTCATATGACCAAGCCTTCCATCTTTAGGAAACCAAAAGTAAAATGAACCAATGAAAAGTTTTATAAACAAGTCACATGACCTGTTATGCGGCATAGGGCTACAAAAAGCGTAGAAAATCCGTTGGCACGTGAGGCGGCGTCAGTAGCGGACCGATGTGCGAATAGGCCGAAGGCAGCACAACGGGCCGAGATCCGGATGGTACCGAGGTGGTGTCCAGCAAATTGCCGCACTGGTGTGGCCATCCTACAATGCTGCGCCGAAAGACGGCGTGTCCAGCTGAGTTGCGGTCACTGTTGCGGTACAGTGACTCGAACGCGCCGAGATCCGGATGGCACCGAGGTGGTGTCCAGCAAATTGCCGCACTGGTGTGGCCATCCTACAATGCTGCGCCGAAAGACGGCGTGTCCAGCTGAGTTGCGGTCACTGTTGCGGTACAGTGACTCGAACGCGCCGAGATCCGGATGGCACCGAGGTGGTGTCCAGCAAATTGCCGCACTGGTGTGGCCATCCTACAATGCTGCGCCGAAAGACGGCGTGTCCAGCTGAATTGCGGTCACTGTTGCGGTACAGTGACTCGAACGCGCCGAGATCCGGATGGCACCGAGGTGGTGTCCAGCAAATTGCCGCACTGGTGTGGCCATCCTACAATGCTGCGCCGAAAGACGGCGTGTCCAGCTGAGTTGCGGTCACTGTTGCGGTACAGTGAGTCGAACGCGCCGAGATCTGGATGGCCCCGATGTTGTGTCCAGCAAGTTGCCGCACTGGTGTGGCCATCCTACAATGCTGCGCCGAAAGTCGGCGTGGGGTGCCCCGTTGGCTTATGAGGTGATGTCAGTAGTGGACCGATGTGTGAATAGGTCGGAACCAGCACAAGGCGCCAAGATCCGAATGGCAAGTCCTGGATGTTGAGTGCCTCAGTTGAGAGTTCTGAGCAGTGCTTGTAAGACTGTCTGAAGCTTATTTGCACCTGCTGCAGCTTCACTAGGTCCGGCGGAACTTTTTGCCTTTTCCTTTCTGCTTCTTTTCCTACAATCCGTTTCATCTGAAGACACGATCAGGTCCCTGAATGTGTGCAGGGGGACGCTATTGATTGAATGAAAATGGCGGCTTGACACAAAGCTGACTCAAGCGTTACTGTTGGTGCTATACAGACAAAAATTGGTTTTCAGTTTGTACATTCTTCAGGTTTTTTTTTTCCATCCAAGTCTGATTGAGAGTTTGTAGAAAAATGGCTTCAGATTTTCCACATACTACTCTTCAACATTCTTCGTAAATGTAACAATGTGAAACTCACTAGGAGAACGGCTGTTTCTGTTTCCTTTCAAAATGCTGCCAACAATATTTTCTGAATGGAAGACACCATCTTGTAGCATAAAGGGCCGAAAGGGGTTCTGGTCTGGCCGATGGTTGGTGGAGACATTTTGACTATATCTTGGACCTGCCCGGCCTCGCCCAAAATGGCGCCGGTATAAATGGGACTCGTAACTCCTTGCCCGCAAATGTATATCTAGAAAATGTTATTGTAAGTGGCCCTGTTCTATTTTAATTACAAAATGTATGTCCACCGATTCCGCAACTGTTAGACACCTTAGTTCTTGCAACCTAATGGCCCGCTCGTTACGTTCCTCTACAGTGTAAATGTCTCCTCATCATATACGATTTCAGTTTGCTCCGTGGCCGGCTCACGTGGTTATAGGCCCGTATTTGTATACTGACATTTTCACAATAAAAGGTTTTTAAAACAAAACACGGTAGTAGTATTTACATTGGTAAAGTTTTTACTTTTAGTCACTGTTTTCGAATCAGTAAAAGGCAAGTGAAATAAAGCAGTCCAATTACATGACGGATAAAAGGTTTTATATGTAGGAACGCAGTAAAGATAAATGGTCAAGGGCAGTTGTGTTTTTCATGTCTGCAACATAAAGTGATCGATAAGAATCTGATAATCAGGCGTATCGGCGACTAAGACAGCAGGCCGAATCTCTTTTACTCAACGGCTCCGTCATGGAAGGAAGAAACGCCCTTTTTCTCGAAAAAGGAATATATTTTACTTGCAAGACAGTTGTAAATTTTCCGGGAAAGTACATTAGCCTGGAATATTATAACATATGTTTGAAAAAAAAATATTGTTCGAAAATAATAAAAAGCGTAATTTTTAGGTCATATGACCAAGCTTTTCATCATTAAATTAACAAAAGTAAAATGAACCAATGAAAAGTTTTATTAACAAGTCACATGACCTGTTATGCTTACGTTACGCGCTGCGCGCCGCGCCTCGGATCACTTCCGGGTGCGCTAACGCGGCGTGTCATAAAACGCATTACGCGACAACGTAGGTCAAGAATATAGTCTAAATGTCTCCACCAACCAGCGTTCAGAACACAACCCCTTTCAGCAGTCCAAAAAGTTCTGTTAAATGAGAACAGAGGGGACAGGCAACAAGAACCATCAGTCAAAGAGGGGAGGGCAAGTTCTTCTCTTCCGGGTCATGTTGGGGCGCTACCGGAACTGATCGAATTGGTAGTCTATAGTGTTTCTGGATGTTTCAGACTTAAGCAGGCGTCAGCATGAGACCACTACCATCTCGTAGCTCCGTCGTGGCCATTCCACGAGCAATCATGGCAGCCGCTCCCCACCAGAAGCCTGCGGGAGTCGGAGGCCCCCAAGACTTTTGTAGAATCTTCACGGCTGAGGGGACGCTTTTCGAGAATGGGACCCAAGCCCTATCAGGGAAGCGTCCGAGTTCCAAGGTGTCCCAGGGCCATTTTAGTGGACCAGGCCCAAAACCGAAGAGCCGGCCGCCATTTTGAGAGTCCTGTGGCAGCCGCCTATCGCTGCACCGCAAGAGCGGGCGCAACTCAACTACATGGTGAGCGAGACGCTGTAGTCGCAAGAGCGGGCGGTAAACAGCTGAATGGCGGAAGAGGCACAGTGTAGCAAAAGCGGGCGGAATGGCAACTAAAACGATAAAGGGGCGCCCCACTACAGCTTGTCTTCAGGTCAAACGGATTGTGGGACAAGGTCCAGAATTGAAGAGTCATCAAAAAGCAAAAAGTTCCGCCGGACCCCGGGAGCCGGCCGCCTATGTCGGGGGCGATCTCAGGCTACACCAGTGCTATAAGTCTTGGGGAGGGTGTCGGAGCCATGCGTCTTCTCCGAGTCCATGGCCATCACACCGCCCCTCAGGGGCCTCCGTCAAGCTGTTTAGGAAGGTAACATATCACATTGTTTTCTAATGCAGTCAGGTCTACAAACGACACTCACTTACTTTGAGAATAGTGAAGCTGCAGTAGGTGGAAATAAGCTTTAGACAGTGTTACAAGCACTGCTCAGAACTCTTAACTATGGCACCCAACATCCAGAACTTATGCTATTTGAGAATGGCAGTGACATCGAAGCATCTCAGGGACCAAAACCATTAACGTACTTTCACGTATGAAAATCTTACTTGGGGAGGGGGCAGGAGCAAAGCGCCCCCTCCCAGTCAGCGCCACCACACCGTATGTTGAAAATCTGAAGCCATCGTTCTACAAAGTCAACCAAACTTGGATTGAAAAATCTAGAAAAATGTACAAACTGAAAACCAGTTTTGGTCTGCATAGCATCAGTAGCAACGCTTGAGTCAGCTTTGTGTCAAGCCGCCATTTTGATTCAACAAAGCACAGGCATTGAAAAAGGCTGAAATTCAGAACTCTAAACTATGGCACCCAACATCCAGGAGCTTGCCATCCGGATCTTGGAGCCTTGTGCTGCTTTCGATCTATTCACACATCGGTCCACTACTGACATCATCTTATAAACCAACGTTATGTAAATAGTTTTTTAATAAAATGTTTTACCCTGTTTCTTTGCTGGTGTGTTGTCTATATTTTTAATATTTGCATAGGGTTTGTCGTTATTTTGTGCGGGATGGGTGATGGAGCCGAGCTGTCTTGCAGCCCTCATGGTGTGGAGCTCAGTTCATCTCACTATTTTCGTATTTCTCATGAAGGGTTGTTCCTAATATTTCTATTTTAGCGAGGTCAAAAAGAGATCCAATTAGTGGCCTATTGATTTTGCTCGATTACTTTTATTTTTTTACACGATTTTTCACTATCTGCAAAGACTAAACAGAGTATTGCGACTTTGTGCTTGTTTGTAAATAGAGAATGATTCAAAGAGAACCAATTCTAAAACAGTAAATGCTTGGACAACAATCAATCAAATGGAGAGACAAGGAGGCACGACGGATTACAACGGGGGTAAAGGCCTGGGTTAACTACCCTTCAGTATCTGCAAAGAGAGAGTACTACTAAGACAAAAGAGGGGAGGGGGGGGGTGCAGCGTTCAAAGCACATCAGCGTGCATAAATACGAAAATGTTTTTATCTATCACGTACTTGACATTTTAAAGCTTTTCATATTTGCTATTAAAAAACCAATGAAATTCATAGAAAAAACCATAGGTTATAGTGGATATATAGTTAGGAATTTGCATTTACAAAACCTTGAAAATTCAATGAAAAAACCATTGGTTTTAGGCCATATATAGTTAGGAATTAGCATTTACAAAACCTTATTTTACTCGCATAAAACCATTGAAATTCCATATATAGTTAGAAGCGCTAACTATATATCGCGCACCCGCAATCCACTGCTGATGATGTCACATATTACATCATTCATGACATGGTCAGTGACATCACTGATGACATCACTGATGACATCTCAAATGACATCACTGATGACATCACTGATGACAACTCAAATGACATCACTGATGACATCTCAAATGACATCACTGATGACATCACTGATGACAACTCAAATGACATCACTGATGACATCTCATTTGTCATCACTGATCACATCACTCATGTGATAATACAATGAACCTCTTCAGACTCTAATATAACCTTACATACACTCAGTATAAACAGACACTCACAGACTGTCACTCATCCATGGAGTTACTCACACACCTAGTCAGTCATGCAAAGAATCAATCACACCTCCATTTCCTCAACTATACAGTTATACACATCTTACTTATTCAAACATATAATAACACATATTTACTCTCTTATATAATCCCTGATACAAGCTCACAGTGATCGATACAGCCACTCACACATTCACTGGCTCTTATGTTCAGTTATTTATATATCTCAACTCTCACATGTATTGTGTTTTACATACGTACTTACTTGCACATGTAGCAATGAGAAATCCATTCACTCACCAACAGACCCATGCACAGTCAATCGCCCATATAGCTGTTTCCACATGCACTCTTGAACTCATACTACTAGTGAATCAACTGCTTACACATCTATGCACAGAGTCACGCACCTCCCAGCCACCCACACACACACTCAGCCTCCCATTCAAATACTTGGGCAACCAATCAATAACCCATATGGCCACTCTTATAGCTACTGATCAACACATGCAGCAGCTTACACAACAACAAACATACTGATGCACAAATTAAGACAGTTTAGTCACTAACCCATGCACTCAGTGAGACACATTTAATCACTCTTTCATACAGTCAGTCATGCACCTACTAAATTCTTCATCCAGACACTTATACATCCACTCATTCTTCAATATGTAAAACATATTTAAACTTTACAGACACATACAATCACTGGATGATGTCATCAGTGATGTCACTGACCATGTCATGAATGATGTAATATGTGACATCATCAGCAGTGGATTGCGGGTGCGCGATATATAGTTAGCGCTTCTAACTATATATGGAATTTCAATGGTTTTATGCGAGTAAAATAAGGTTTTGTAAATGCTAATTCCTAACTATATATGGCCTAAAACCAATGGTTTTTTCATTGAATATATATATATATATATATATATATATATATATATATATACGGTATTTTGAGTTCATATATATATCTATATCTATATATATCGATATATATATATAGATAGATATATAAATATATACAGATATATATATAGATATAGATATATATATAAACTCAAAATACCGTCTCTTCTCAATGTAGTCCATTGGCAACAGTAAATCCAACTTTATTAGTCACCATTAGTTATTTATGTAGCAGCTGGTCCGCTTCAGTGGGCCTTGGAATTCTCAATGAGTGCCGGATCATGTAAATGAATAGAACACATCTCATGAAATCTTTACAGTCAAATCACTGCTTATTATTCAAAATTCCATTTTCCATGCACACAATCAGAAAATATAAATTGTGCGAATACAACCCTCCTTCATTTTATATAATTTCAATCCCGCCCTAGTGGGCTATTTCATATGCCAGTAAAGAATAACATTGCATGGAACATAACTAACTAATGGTGAGTAATAGAGTTGGATTGTATCTAACAAAAAACACACACGCAGTAAACAACAACAAGGCCAATGGTATGTAACTGACTGACTGCCGAAAATATTTAAAGCAAGATCGTAATTGTAATTTGATTGTATTTCTTGCCATTATTTTGCCATTAAGTTCAAATGTCATTTTTGTGTTTTTGAGACCGCTACTAATGCACTTTCTTCACAATGATTTATAATTTAGTTAACAGTGGAAGTCTGTTCTCACTCTTTTTCGATTTGGAATTGTCACATGTTTATTTAACCCAAAAAGAAATCCGCTAACATTACTCGTGGAAAGGGGCGACCATTCGGTCCCCTCGAACGTATGGCCGAGTACCACGATCCCCCCGGGAAGCCATCTTGGGCGGGGGGCGAGTCTCGGCTGGTATGCCCGAAGCGGCGTAGCCGGGGCGCGCCTTTTTCCCGCCCTGGAGTGGGCTGGCCTAGACACTGACGCGGCCGGGCCACGCCCTCGGGGCAGGCCGGGGCGGGTTTACGCCCGCCCTGAAGACGGATAAAAGGAGCAACAAGCCAAGGAAGCATCCTCTTGTTCCTGTGCTCTGAAGCTGCACCACCTCGCTGCACGTGAGCTCGAGACGGAACGAAGAGCCAATTTTGAGCGTTGTAATCTTTCTTGTTTGTTTTTCAGATACTCTATCGTGAGAATGCCTAAGAAGGTGGGAAAGCGAATGACTACCGACCAGATGCTGCGTGTTCTCATGAAAGAGGTGACCGACTTAAAGAAGCGAATGGCGGAGAAAGACGAGGAAGGGGGGCCGAAACGTCCTCTGGCAGGAGCAGCTCCAGGAGGAAAAGGCAAGAGGCCCAGAAGGGGAGCAGCTGGGGGAGACAACCCTGTTCCCTGTACCCCACTCGAAGCACCCATTCCTGTGCCAGGGGAAGGGAATCCGATTCCCGTAGTGGTCACCCCTGTGTCCGAGGAGGATATGCCGCCCGAGCTGGCAGCTCAATTAGCAGCGTGGTTGGGAAAAGGTAGCAAGGGCGCCACGGCTGACGACGCGCAGGTGTTGATGAGGCAGCTGCGGGAAACAAGGGAAGCGACGACGGCACCATCGCCATCAGTTCCAGTCGCAGATACAGCTTCCGGTTCAGGTAAGCGGCCATTGCCGATTGCGAGGGATGAGTCAGCACCCTCTCGGCGGGAAAAATTGGGTCAACATGTCCCTCTGGCGATTAAAGAGAAGATATGGGCAGGGGAATATATAAACATCTTCTCGTTGCTTACCGATCATTATGAAATGGAGCATGTTAAGAGCCAGAAAGAGCTCATGCATTCAAGTGTTTGGCGCGCAAAGATGGCCGCCTTTAAGGTAAATGAAAACATTGGTAATTGGGGCAAGGCATGGGGGGTTTTTACATCCATCTTGGGTGAACGTAGGCCCGAATTGCTGCCCGAATTGCCGATTTATCAGTCACGGATCATGGGGTACTCCGTATCTCACGAGGGCAATCATTGGTTTTGTTACGACAATGTTTTCAGAAAAGCGAAAGAGCATGATAAAAACTTAACTTGGGATTGTTATGATTCTGTGTCTTGGTCCAAAATGGAGGACTCCGGTATGTTGAAGGTGCCATTGATAGGAAGTAACGTTGGTGAATCCTCCCGCCAATATGCGGGGACGCCCTTTCGATCAGGTACAAGTAACGACAATCACTCGAGGCCAGCCGGCAACGCAAATAAAAGGGGGGTTTGTTGGAACTTTAACAGGGGGAAATGTACTAGGCCCCAGGGGTCATGCAAATTTAGGCACGAATGTGGGGGGTGTGGGCAATCATCCCATCCTGAGTCCATGTGCAGAGCCAAAACGGGTGATAACGGGGGTAGAGGAGGCGCCAAACAGGTCTGACATAGTCCGAGGGGCGCCTTTACCTACCCCGATTGATACCATGGCAATGATTCCCTGGCTCAGTGAATACCGGGATCACGCTTCCGCTGGGGTGTTGCGCAACGGATTTTCATATGGTTTCCGCATCCCAGTGGGAGAGTTTCAGGGTATGCCACGATGTAAAAATCAGATATCGGTCTTACAGCATACGACCGTGGTACAGGAAAAGATCAGGAAGGAGGTGGCTCGAGGTCGAGTCGCCGGTCCATTTAATGTGCCACCAGTTGCTAACTTTGTTTGCTCCCCTTTAGGGGTGGTCCCCAAGAAGGACCCGGGTGAGTTTCGGCTGATACATAATTTATCAGCCCCACGTGGTCTTTCAGTGAACGATGCGATAGACCCGGAAGTGTGTTCGGTGCGGTACGCATCCTTCGATGAGGCCGTAGCCATTTTGAATCGCCTGGGGCCCGGTGCGCTGATGGCAAAATCTGATATCGAGTCAGCGTTCCGGTTGCTCCCGGTACATCCAGACGATCAGCGTCTCCTTGGTTTCATGTTTCAGGGTCATTATTACATGGATAGGTGTATGCCGATGGGGTGCTCTATATCTTGTGCCTATTTTGAAAAGTTCAGTTGCTTCCTGCAATGGGTCTTCACAAGGAAAACGGGGTTTCAAAATGTGATGCATTATCTCGATGACTTTTTGTTTCTGGGGGCAGCCGGGGATCCCGAATGTGGACAGGCTTTAAATGCATTTTGTGTTCTGATGAATCATTTTGGCGTGCCATTGGCACCAGGTAAGACTGTGGGTCCCTCGACTTGCCTTGAGTTTCTGGGGATCGAGCTGGATTCCGAGGAAGGTTGTTTTCGTTTACCAGGGGACAAAGTGTTAAAATTCAGGGCATCCCTGCAAATGTGTATAAGTGAGTCTAAGGTTAGGCTACATCAATTACAGCAATTGGTGGGACAGTTGAATTTTGCCCTAAGAGTTATACCGATGGCCCGCCCCTTTTCTCGCTCGATCGCTCAAGCCATGGTCGGCCTGAAGGAGGGTCATCATCGCACACGGCTCTCGGCAGAGGTTCGCCAGGACATGCGCATTTGGTTGGCATTTCTGGCGGATTTCAATGGCCGAATTGTCTGGAACAAACCGGCCGTGTCCTCCGAGGAGCTGGGGCTGTGGACGGATTCAGCAGGGAGCATTGGTTTTGGCGCCATATTCGGCACTCAGTGGTCAGCACAAAAATGGCCGTCATGGTGGCATGAGAGTGATCTGACAAGTAACATTGCTTTCCTTGAACTTTTTCCCATTCTGGTGGCCCTGAGAACTTGGCCCGAGGGGTTCAGAGATCACTCTGTGGTATTCTGGTCTGATAACATGACCGTTGTTGAGTGTATCAATAGCCAGGCAGCACGATGCAAGTGGATCCTGAGATTGCTCAAGGAAATTGTGTTATTATGTATGCAGTTGAATGTAGTATTTAAGGCAAGACATGTCCCGGGGGTGATGAACCAGGCGGCTGATGCGCTTTCTCGTTTTCGTATGCAGGCCTTCTGGGGTTTTCTGCCCACAGCGGACCCGGTGGCAGCACCCTTTCCCGAAGCTCTCTGGTCTCTCGGTGCCCCGAACTACAGAACCTCGTGGGAGAGAGTTTAGCACCCAGGACGAGGAAGGCATATGAAGGGGCGTTCCGTTCCTATTGGGCCTTTTTGGGGGCAGCTAGGGGGGAGCTTTGGGGCCAGGAGGAGTTGGTAGTGAAATTCCTGCTATCTTTACGTCATGCAGGCAAATCAGTGGCTACGGCCCAGAGGCATCGGGCCGCCATTTCCTTCGTGGCTAGGGCTCATGGGATCCAGGACCCGACAGCGTCTTTCGTTGTGCAAAAAGCGCTACGTGGGTGGCAACGCCTTGAGGGTCGCAGAGTAGATGATAGGCGCCCGATAGGTCTGGATAGGTTGGCTTTGTTGTTATCTGTACTTCCTGCAACATGTTCATCCCAGTATGAAGCAGTGTTATTCCGAGCCGCTTTTGTGCTAGCATTCCATGGGGCTATGCGGGTAAGCGAATTAGTGGCAAGGAACAAGCAGGATACCAGGGGGGGATTGTGCCGAGAGCGTGTCCAAATCAGAGGGGAGACAATGACTGTCTCATTTGTCAAGTCCAAGACCGATCAGGGTTCAATGGGGGACTGCATAATGATACGAAGGATCCCCGGGTCATCCATGTGCCCGGTGAGTTGTGTAGAGGAGTATTTAGCACAGAGGGTGGCATCATGGGGGGGGACATTGTTGAGACACGCTGACGCCACCCCACTGACGAGGTTTCAGTTTCAGCGGGTGCTTGCGATGTCGATTACGGCTGCAGGCTTGAACCCGAGCAAGTTCGGGACCCATTCCTTTCGGATAGGGGCCGCTACAGAGGCTACGGCCAGGGGTCTGAATGTTGAACAAATTAAACGTGTGGGGCGTTGGTCCTCCAATTGTTATAAGAGGTATGTGCGGTTGCACATGTTGTGAAGCTGTAACGATGTACTCACGCTTCTTGTTTTTGTTTGGTTTCAGTTGCGCAAGCTTACGAGGCGGGGCGGACTATGCAGTCGACCCAACACCGGGCCAGCGGTCATACTTCACCGGCTGTGAAAAAGGAGGTGTGGGTCGTGGGCCACTCATACGTGAGGCGGGCCGCGGACGTATTCAAAGCAGGTGACATGAATCACGTGGCTGGGGAATACGGGTACAGTGTGTCCTTCTACGGAAAGGGCGGACTCTGTATTGACCAGTTTCAATCATTTTTTGAGGGTTTGCTAGGGCGGACGAGGTCACCGCCGTCTATAGTCATAGTACATCTTGGGGGCAATGATTTGGTCACCACTGGTAGACGACTTCTTCTTGAGGCGATGCTTTCCACTGTAAGTTGGTTGGCGAGGAGAGTTCCAGGGTGCACGATTGCATGGTCCCATATGATCCCGCGAAAAGTATGGCGGGGGGCTGTTTCTGTTTCTGCTTTAAACCATTCAGTAAGGAAAATTAATAACAAAGTGAGTAGATTATTCCGTTCCAAGACACTGCATTCTATTTCGAATGGTTGTATTACTGGTGACAGTATGTATTTGGGGGATGGTGTTCATTTGTCCCGGGTGGGGAACGAGTTACTCATAGGAGACTGTATAGCTTGGCTAAAGACTTTAAGTCATGACCTTTAGGTAGGAGTGTTGTGGGGGGTCCGGATAGCCGGTCAACTATCCGGCCTGTGGCGGTAAGGTCATGATCGGTGAGCACTAATTGGAAGATCCCTATGAGTGGGCGTCACCCATTACGGATGGGAGCGCTCGAAGGAGGTGGCCATTGGCCCCTCAACGGGGAAGGCGGTCCCTTCTAAGGATGGGACGCCGAAAGGAAAGGAAAGGCGGTCAAGGCACCTTCCTGGGTAGGGGGGGCTACAGCCCCCTCCCGGAGAATTTCCCGGGGCCAAGACATCTGCGACGGCAGATGTGGTAAGATGTGTGGGGTTTGGGGGGGGGTCTACGCTACCTTCTAGATTCCTCACACGAGTCCTCGGACGACCTTTAAGTGGCGTCGAGTTTATTGGGGCCCCCGTCAAGTCAAGGGAAATTGGTAGTTGCACTCGAGGTACACCTCTGTGCGGTCGCCCCTCACAAGTGAGGGGGATATTTCTGGTTAGGGATCTTGACACCGGTTACGACCTTGCCGTTGGCCCTTAAACGTTAGGATGTACAATTTCAAAATTTCAAGTTTGATGTTTTTGTAGGATGTTAGTTCGGCTAGGAGAACCTTTGTATTAGAGAATATGTTAAGGTTAGCCAAACATCGCGATGTGGTAATGAAATTGTACATAATATGAAACTGTTATTTTAATGTTTTAATTTTGTTTCATATTTTAATAAATACGGCCGGGAGGGTCACTCCCTCCCGTCTTCCAAAAAATTCTGAACTGTTTCCGGTTTCCCATCCTTGGGGATTGTGTTGAGAGGGGGTGGCGGGTATCTCGGCCATATGGAAAGGGGCGACCATTCGGTCCCCCCGAACGTATGGCCGAGTACCACGATCCCCCCGGGAAGCCATCTTGGGCGGGGGGCGAGTCTCGGCTGGTATGCCCGAAGCGGCGTAGCCGGGGCGCGCCTTTTTCCCGCCCTGGAGTGGGCTGGCCTAGACACTGACGCGGCCGGGCCACGCCCTCGGGGCAGGCCGGGGCGGGTTTACGCCCGCCCTGAAGATGGATAAAAGGAGCAACAAGCCAAGGAAGCATCCTCTTGTTCCTGTGCTCTGAAGCTGCACCACCTCGCTGCACGTGAGCTCGAGACGGAACGAAGAGCCAATTTTGACCCACCCACCAGCCCCTGAAGACAGCGAGTTGTTTTGAATAAAGTTTGATGTGGTAACTCTTTTATTTGCAGGTCGGATTATTATCGTGATAACCTTGAATATGCAATAAAGAAATGGTCAATTTGTGGTATGTTTTGCAAATAAAGTGATCTTGCTCTAGTGTTGATCAGTAGCATGTTTTAATAAAATTGTTGCTTTTAACTGTCTTTTAAGTAATTTAGTCATTTAGTTTAGAATTCATTTAGCTTAGAACTGTCGTATTTATTTTGGTCGGGCGGTAAGGTCATGATCGGTGAGCACTAATTGGAAGATCCCTATGAGTGGGCGTCACCCATTACGGATGGGAGCGCTCGAAGGAGGTGGCCATTGGCCCCTCAACGGGGAAGGCGGTCCCTTCTAAGGATGGGACGCCAAAAGGAAAGGAAAGGCGGTCAAGGCCCCTTCCTGGGTAGGGGGGGCTACAGCCCCCTCCCGGAGAATTTCCCGGGGCCAAGACATCTGCGACGGCAGATGTGGTAAGATGTGTGGGGTTTGGGGGGGGGGTCTACGCTACCTTCTAGATTCCTCACACGAGTCCTCGGACGACCTTTAAGTGGCGTCGAGTTTATTGGGGCCCCCGTCAAGTCAAGGGAAATTGGTAGTTGCACTCGAGGTACACCTCTGTGCGGTCGCCCCTCACAAGTGAGGGGGATATTTCTGGTTAGGGATCTTGACACCGGTTACGACCTTGCCGTTGGCCCTTAAACGTTAGGATGTACAATTTCAAAATTTCAAGTTTGATGTTTTTGTAGGATGTTAGTTCGGCTAGGAGAACCTTTGTATTAGAGAATATGTTAAGGTTAGCCAAACATCGCAATGTGGTAATGAAATTGTACATAATATGAAACTGTTATTTTAATGTTTTAATTTTGTTTCATATTTTAATAAATACGGCCGGGAGGGTCACTCCCTCCCGTCTTCCAAAAAATTCAGAACTGTTTCCGGTTTCCCATCCTTGGGGATTGTGTTGAGAGGGGGTGGCGGGTATCTCGGCCATATGAGCAAGGGAAACTTTCCCGAAACGCGTAGAGTGGATTATTTGCCGATGAAATTATCCTAATTAAAAGGCTACCTCTGGATGCAAGCTGGTGTTCGTGCATTTACTGTTGCCAGTGGACTACATTGGGAAGAGACGGTATTTTGCATTTATTTAAAGGTTCACCACCTATGCGCGAACCGCTGTCTTCAAGAGGCTGGACCATGGCGCTGCTTGGTGTTTGCTGAGCACTTTGAGTTTTGATATATATATATATATATATATATATATATATATATATATATATATATATATATATATATATATATATATATATATATATATATATATATATATATATGCAACAGTAGAATTCAGGTAAGAAAAAAGAATTGGAAGACCAGGTCCAGGGGGGTGTGTGTTGCCCTAAATAGTGAATGAAAAACTACACAGGTGCATGTGTGAAAAGAGTGCGTTGGGTCACACTGGGCTGAGAGATTCCCATCAGACCACCCTCGTGGCGGCATTTCATCATATGGGAATAAGCAGTCGCTCCATATCACGCCCAAATCGTCACGTGGCGGAGTATCAGTGGAGAGCGGCATACTAAGCCACAGTCATGCTCAAAGCAAAGTATAAGACAAGTGCAGTGCTCTAGAAAAGGTGATTTATTAAAATCAACTACCTAAACTAAGGGAAGTACCTATGGAAGTTAGTGTAGGTGTCAAGATTAAAAACACGCCTAGTGGTGGATGAGTAAGGCTACACTATGGCGCTGTGCAGGGTGGTCGACTAGTTTCAGCTTAATAGAGCAGTGCTCCAGCTTTCGTCAGGACCTTCAAGGTAGTTAGCTACTGCAACAGGGTGTGATAGGTGTACAAATATAGTAGACATTACTGACAAACATTAAATGTACTTGAGGAAGTCATGTATCTCCCCAAAACTTGGAACCTGTGTGTCCACTGGAGACAGAAAGGGGATCTTCTTCCTGTCGAAAAGACAACAAAAGTGTATGTACCCTGTTACACACATGGAACAACATAACTTCACAGACACCATTAGGACAAAACACACATGCGAGAACAATTTGCGTTCCGCATAACATAGAAGCATACTAGCTCCATCACATGGAGGCATTTCCTCCTAGTGATACTCACCCAGCTTTGTGTGGGTGAAAGCCTCATCTCGCCCGGCAACCGCTCGGGAAATTGAGGCCCCGCTCTGATGTGTGGAAAAGAGGACACAATTAGCGCACAACTCATATGTGTCCAACCCAGTTTGTTTTACACATACAACCCAATAGACATGTGGTGAACACCTCTCTGTCCTGCAATAAGCTACCCCCACCATTGAACCAACTCTAATTCACTTGAAGTAAATCACTAACCCTCAAAGGGAGAGGAGGGCAAATTTAAATACTAGCGCTGTCAAGAGAGGCCATTAGTGTCTCTGTATTTAATACTACAACTGACCCTTCTAGTACCATGGACTGTGGCAGCAAAAAAATGTATTTTTGCAGCCAACTAACAAGGACTCAGGTCTAAAAGCATTAAAAAAAAGGGGAGGACTGTTAACTAGCAGTGCTCTCTGTATAATGTTAGTTTCTACAAGGCAATGACCCCATAACAGTATCACCACGCTTACCTTTCCGTCGGTACCCATAGCTCAAGGATGAGCGGAAGGGGAGGCACCGACGGATTCGCCTGCTTCATTTAAATAACGGGGCTACTTGATTGCAGAGCCAATAGTAGTGTACATTATAGCCATGCCGCACCGAGTCACCAGAACTCAAGTGCATCCTAGGGGAACCATGTTCACCTGTGTTCGTAGGAATCGAGTGGATAGAAAGGGGCTCGGAACCTGGGAGCGCCGCAAGCCTAGCGCTAATCTCCAAACGCATGCGCAGAGGTGCTTCGGCTCAATACCGGAAGACGCTAACCTCTCGCGCATGCGCTGCGTTGTTTAAAGACGTCTCGGGGATCGATCCAATCACATATAACGCGCTGCCTGTAGCTGAAGCTTGGAATACTTAATCTCAAGCTGAGATATATATTGGAAGCTGAGAAGGGCACTTCATAGTGGTTACCGAATAACAAAAGCTCCAATTACTCAAATTGATTATGTTACAGCATTATTCTGAAGGAATAGCAGGATTATTCTATATAGGAATAAAGACACCTTAGTGCAGTTATACAATATAGAATCAACGTACTGCAGTTACAATATGTAGATGGTATGGGTGGTGAAGACCAGCTGCTGGGGATAACATAGCTTGTACAGTATGTGTGGTGGGGCAAAATGCTCAAAGGGTAAGCGCTTGGAACGTAGTGGCCATGGACTACTCGGGGAAATTGCATAGATGCAATATGCTGGCCTTATAGGGAGCTATGGCATAAAAAGGTGTTGATGATGCCAGGCCAATGAAATTTAAATTAAACCAAAATAACAAGTAAAAGGAAGGGATAACTGGGGGTAGGCAGGCAGTGAGAGTCACACTCAGTTGAATTGGGAGAGCTAATGATGTAAACAAAAGATGTGTTTACATCTCTGTATATATAGACCCGCAACCAGAAGTTGCTCTAAATACTGAAAATACCAAGTGTGCAGAGGGTCAGAAGGGGAATAATTTACATCATATGGGAATAAGCAGTCGCTCCATATCATGCCCAAATCGTCACGTGGCGGAGTATCAGTGGAGAGCGGCATACTAAGCCACAGTCAGAAATGCCGCCACGAGGGTGGTCTGATGGGAATCTCTCAGCCCAGTGTGACCCAACGCACTCTTTTCACACATGCACCTGTGTAGTTTTTCATTCACTATTTAGGGCAACACACACCCCCCTGGACCTGGTCTTCTCTTTCTGTGTATTTATGTTGATTTTAGGGGCATGAGTTGACAGGTCGGTAAATTATTCCCCTTCTGACCCTCTGCACACTTGGTATTTTCAGTATTTAGAGCAACTTCTGGTTGCGGGTCTATATATACAGAGATGTAAACACATCTTTTGTTTACATCATTAGCTCTCCCAATTCAACTGAGTGTGACTCTCACTGCCTGCCTACCCCCAGTTATCCCTTCCTTTTACTTGTTATTTTGGTTTAATTTAAATTTCATTGGCCTGGCATCATCAACAACTTTTTATGCCATAGCTCCCTATAAGGCCAGCATATTGCATCTATGCAATTTCCCCGAGTAGTCCATGGCCACTACGTTCCAAGCGCTTACCCTTTGAGCATTTTGCCCCACCACACATACTGTACAAGCTATGTTATCCCCAGCAGCTGGTCTTCACCACCCATACCATCTACATATTGTAACTGCAGTACGTTGATTCTATATTGTATAACTGCACTAAGGTGTCTTTATTCCTATATAGAATAATCCTGCTATTCCTTCAGAATAATGCTGTAACATAATCAATTTGAGTAATTGGAGCTTTTGTTATTCGGTAACCACTATGAAGGGCCCTTCTCAGCTTCCAATATATATCTCAGCTTGAGATTAAGTATTCCAAGCTTCAGCTACAGGCAGCGCGTTATATGTGATTGGATCGATCCCCGAGACGTCTTTAAACAACGCAGCGCATGCGCGAGAGGTTAGCGTCTTCCGGTATTGAGCCGAAGCACCTCTGCGCATGCGTTTGGAGATTAGCGCTAGGCTTGCGGCGCTCCCAGGTTCCGAGCCCCTTTCTATCCACTCGATTCCTACGAACACAGGTGAACATGGTTCCCCTAGGATGCACTTGAGTTCTGGTGACTCGGTGCGGCATGGCTATAATGTACACTACTATTGGCTCTGCAATCAAGTAGCCCCGTTATTTAAATGAAGCAGGCGAATCCGTCGGTGCCTCCCCTTCCGCTCATCCTTGAGCTATGGGTACCGACGGAAAGGTAAGCGTGGTGATACTGTTATGGGGTCATTGCCTTGTAGAAACTAACATTATACAGAGAGCACTGCTAGTTAACAGTCCTCCCCTTTTTTTTAATGCTTTTAGACCTGAGTCCTTGTTAGTTGGCTGCAAAAATACATTTTTTTGCTGCCACAGTCCATGGTACTAGAAGGGTCAGTTGTAGTATTAAATACAGAGACACTAATGGCCTCTCTTGACAGCGCTAGTATTTAAATTTGCCCTCCTCTCCCTTTGAGGGTTAGTGATTTACTTCAAGTGAATTAGAGTTGGTTCAATGGTGGGGGTAGCTTATTGCAGGACAGAGAGGTGTTCACCACATGTCTATTGGGTTGTATGTGTAAAACAAACTGGGTTGGACACATATGAGTTGTGCGCTAATTGTGTCCTCTTTTCCACACATCAGAGCGGGGCCTCAATTTCCCGAGCGGTTGCCGGGCGAGATGAGGCTTTCACCCACACAAAGCTGGGTGAGTATCACTAGGAGGAAATGCCTCCATGTGATGGAGCTAGTATGCTTCTATGTTATGCGGAACGCAAATTGTTCTCGCATGTGTGTTTTGTCCTAATGGTGTCTGTGAAGTTATGTTGTTCCATGTGTGTAACAGGGTACATACACTTTTGTTGTCTTTTCGACAGGAAGAAGATCCCCTTTCTGTCTCCAGTGGACACACAGGTTCCAAGTTTTGGGGAGATACATGACTTCCTCAAGTACATTTAATGTTTGTCAGTAATGTCTACTATATTTGTACACCTATCACACCCTGTTGCAGTAGCTAACTACCTTGAAGGTCCTGACGAAAGCTGGAGCACTGCTCCATTAAGCTGAAACTAGTCGACCACCCTGCACAGCGCCATAGTGTAGCCTTACTCATCCACCACTAGGCGTGTTTTTAATCTTGACACCTACACTAACTTCCATAGGTACTTCCCTTAGTTTAGGTAGTTGATTTTAATAAATCACCTTTTCTAGAGCACTGCACTTGTCTTATACTTTGCTTTGAGCATGACTGTGGCTTAGTATGCCGCTCTCCACTGATACTCCGCCATGTGACGATTTGGGCGTGATATGGAGCGACTGCTTATTCCCATATGATGAAATGCCGCCACGAGGGTGGTCTGATGGGAATCTCTCAGCCCAGTGTGACCCAACGCACTCTTTTCACACATGCACCTGTGTAGTTTTTCATTCACTATTTAGGGCAACACACACCCCCCTGGACCTGGTCTTCTCTTTCTGTGTATTTATGTTGATTCTAGGGGCATGAGTTGACAGGTCGGTAAATTATTCCCCTTCTGACCCTCTGCACACTTGGTATTTTCAAGAAAAAAGAATTCCCATAGTCCTTTTTGGTGATTGATTATGGCACAGCAAACGATCGAGGACAACGCTTATATATATATGAAAATCCAAAGTCCAATGAAAACACCAATACAGAGTATCATCAACCACAGCGTTTTCCAAAGCAGCAACGGACCACAACTCGGTTTAGTTTTTCAAATAAAGGGCAAATTTATTTTCTTCTCACCAACATGACGCGTTTCGACCGGGTTACCCCGTTCTTAATCACATGACATGATAGAACACTTGCGTCCTTTAAATACCACATTACCTCATCATAATCCCTCTTAGTCACTTTCATAAAAGTAAAAGAAAGACTTTCGGGCTAAATGCATGAAGACATAATAGAACATAATATTCTAACATCAATTATGTTGTAAGTATTAACATGCAAAATATGTATAAATAATTATACAATATATATATATATATATATATATATATATATATATCATAAGACAATCAGACAAGGGGGGCAAAGTGGTCTTGTGGCCACGAAAAATGTATTTGGAAGAAGCCCATAAACAACTCAATGACAAAGACTGCTACAAACGAATAACAATTCAGGATGCTGTTGCAGCCAAAAATATAATCTACTCCAAACTGTCTGCCTGGCGGAGTAAAGGCTTGCTGACCATGGAGGAGTATAAATTCCTAAAGAACGAACATCCTGTTACTCCGGTAATATACTTTATCCCCAAGGTCCATAAGAACTATCAGCAACCTCCAGGAAGACCCATATTATCTGCATGTAACAGTCTTTTGGAGAATATGAGTAAATACATTGACTTCTTCTTACAAGACCACGTAAGAAGTTTGCCCTCGTTTGTCCTTGATACGACTGACCTTATCAGGAGACTCATTGATTTCAGATGGAATTCCACCTATATGCTGGTGTCTATGGATGTTACCTCGCTTTACACCAGCATATTCCATCAAGATGGATTAAAGGCTATCAGACACTTCCTAGGGAAGAGGGAAGTTTGCTTCAATGAACATTCACAAATGCTGATAGAGATGATCTCAATGTGCCTTGACAATAATGTTTTTTTGTTTGCAAAGCAGCTATTTTTCCAGACCAGAGGTGTAGCTATGGGGGCCAGCTCCTCTCCCAGTTACGCCTGTTTGCACATGGGGTACTGGGAGGAGCAGGTCCTGATGGCAGAACACTCTGTCATTATGAGTGCGAAGGTGAAACTCTGGTCTAGATACATAGATGATTTGTTTTTTGTTTGGGACGGGACTGAGACGGAGGTGAGAGATTTTATACAAGTACTAAATAATAATAATCTCAATATCCAGTTAACCAGCACCATTAGCAATCAGTCCATTGTTTTCCTGGACGTTGAAATTTTTGTTCAGGGAGGCACTCTCCAAACTAGATTGTACCGGAAGCCCATGGCAGGGAACACGCTGCTGCATGCAGACAGTCATCATCCTGCACATCTGATACGCAGCATTCCCTACGGGGAGATGCTCCGTGTCAGAAGAATTTGTAGTAGTGAAGAGGAATGCCGTGTGGCACAGTCTCAGTGTAGGGATCGTTTCCTTCAAAGGGGCTACAAACCAGCCATCATAGACAGTGCCATTGTTAGGGCCAATAGAATAAATAGGCTGGAACTCCTAGGCTTAGGAGGTGCAGACCAACCAGCTGTCCCCGCCAGTAGATTTGGTGAAGAAACCAGATTGATTATCGGGTACAGCAACCAGCATAGGATTATTCATAAGATAATCAAGGACAATTGGTCACTGATTTCCAATGATCCTATACTTGGCCCCACAATGCCCAAATACCCCAGCATTACGTACTGAAAGGCACGATCTATGAAAGACAGTCTGGTATCCAGTAGCCCAGAGGTTATTTCAGGCTCATGGCTAGATGACAGCAAGGGATTTTTGCGTTGCTCCACCTGCAAAGCATGTAAACATGGTGTGAGCAAGTTTGAGGTAGTTACACCTTTATCTCCTTCCCCCATCAAGATCAAACAAAAGTTAAAATGCTTTTCATGTGTTGGAATGCCCATGTGGGCTCAGATATGTAGGTAGCACCAGGCCACAAGTCCATAAGCGGATCTTGCAACACCTGCGTGCCATTGTCCATGCTGATCCTACATATCCTGTGGCCAGGCATTTCGAGTTAATGCATGAGAAGGATGCCTCTGCTCTGAGATACTTTGTTATAGATTGTGTTCCCCCCCAAAGAAGAGGAGGTGATAGGGAGTCCCTACTCAGAAAGTTGGAGACCCGTTACATTATATCCCTTGATACTAAGGCACCTCTGACTGACTGACTGAAGTACTTGTAAAGCGCTCGAATGCCGCGGCGTCTTGGCGCTGAGTGACTAGAGAGCAGTGTGAGCCAGTCTTAATACGAGGAGAAAAGCCAGGTTTTCAGTGCTTTTCTGAAACAAAGTTTAGATTTTTGTGAGCGCAGTGCAGGGGGTAGAGAGTTCCACAGTCTGGAAGCCTGGTAAGAGAAAGATCTGCCACCCCAGCGTTGTCTTCTTATTTTGGGTTGGCAGATAAGATCAAGACCGGCTGATCTCAGCGCACGTGATGGCACATATCGAGGAAGTAGCTTGGCAAGATCATCAGATCCCGAACCGTGCACAGATCTGTGGGCCAGACAGAGGGCTTTAAATTGAATTCTACACCTGACTGGTAGCCAGTGAAGTTTCCTAATGACTTTAGACGTTGGGTGACGATAGGGTAAATTCATCAGAACCCTGGCTGCGGCGTTTTGAATTGCCTGCAGCTTATTCAATTGTTTTTCTCCTGTGCCCAAGTAGAGAGAGTTGCAATAGTCCACTCGGGACATTACCAGGGCACCCATAACAGTTTTTTGCAATGTGGGGGGGATATAAGGTAGAACTTTCCTAAGGATCTTGATGGTATGGAAGCAGGTAGACCTGGTTAATCTGAGCCTTACAAGATAGATCTTTATCAACCAGAAAGCCAAGGTTCCTGACCTTTTCTGCTGGACTTGGGCAGGAGCCCGCCTCTGGGGGCCACCAGAGGTTGTTCCAGATCGATGGTTTCTGACCGAACTCAATTATCTCGGTCTTGTCTGCATTTAGTTTTAAAAAGTTAAGGCTCATCCAGTTTTTTACACTGAGAAGACAGTTCTTAAAGCGCTCCGCAGTGGCTTGGATGGACTGGGACACTAAGACTACTATTTGAGTGTCATCAGCGTAGGATACTAATTGCAGACCATGGGATTGAACTAAGGCAGCTAAGGGGGTGACATATAAATTAAACAGAGTGGGAGATAGTGCCGATCCTTGAGGGACCCCACCTGGAAGGGAGAATTCGTCAGATGTAAGACCTTCCCAGTGCACTTGTTGGATTCGAGAGTCCAAAAAGGATGTTAAAAGGGCTAGGGCCGCGTCCGTGAAGCCAAGTGTTTTTTAGTCTGTTTAACAGGATTGAATGGTTCACGGTATCGAAAGCCGCTGTGAGGTCAAGTAAAATCAGGGCAGTTCTGCCGCCCTCATCCATAGTTCTTCGAATATTTTCCGTCGCCATAATCAGGGCCGACTCTGTTGAATGGGAAGGGCGGAATCCATGTTGGGAAGGATCTAGAAGTTTGTTATGATCAACATAGCGCATCATTTCTAGGTTGATGGCTTTTTCGAGAATCTTGGCAGGTAGCGGCAGGCAGGATATTGGTCGATAATTCTTTGATTCGGCTGGGTTCAATGAATCCTTTTTCAGGATTGGTCGAATACATGCTTTTTTCCAGCTGATAGGGAAGACACCTGAGATTATAATGTTGTTAATCAAGGGGGTCAGAACAGCTGCCACTGTCAGCGGAACCATATGTAATATACGCGGTGGACAGGGATCTAATGGAGACCCTGACTTCATCTGTGTGATGAGGTCTGCCACCTGTGACTCCTCTAATAAGGGAAAGGAGGGATAACTGGGACCAGACCGGGGGACAGTGTCATTGTTCTCCTTAGATGAGATTGATGCCGATGAGCTAAGGTCGTCGTAAACTGTCTGAACCTTATGTTGGAAAAAGGTAGCAATATTAGTCACGAAGTTTTGGTCAGGGCTAAAAACAGTGTCGCGGGGGGTCCTAGTGAGATGCGTGACAGTTTTAAATAGTTCTTTTGAAGTATTGGAGGCTGCCTGGATTTTATTTGTAAAATAGGCCGATTTAGCCTGCACTATTGCTGTTTTGTATTCCTGCAGGGCTTTAATGTAAATTTGTTTGTTTTGAACACTATAATCCGAGCGCCACGACCGCTCAAGTCGTCGGCATTTTTGTTTTATGTGTTTCACCTCCAAGGAATACCAAGGTGCAGTGGCATAGCGTCTTCTGGCTTTTTTTATTTCTACAGGGGCTAGTTCGTCAACTGTCTGCTGAATCCAATCTTGGAATTTGGCCGCTCCTAAGTTGGTGTTGCCGGTTTCGAGAGCAGGGGGATCTTTTGCAAGTGACTGTGCCAGAAGGGCGGGTTCAAGCTTGTTCCAAGGACGTGTCTTTTCGGGAAGCATAAGGCCTCTTCGATGATGTGTACGTTTAGTCAGAGACATATTAAAAAAGATAGCATAGTGATCAGACCAAGGGACTGCTTTGGTAGAGACAGCTTTGATATGGTTATTGCTAGTGAAAATGCCGTCAAGGGTGTGTCCTGCGATATGAGTGGGGTTTGAGACTAGTTGAGTCATGTCAAAACTTAAAAAATTGTCAATTAAAGTAGTTGAGTCAGAGTCATTATTTGCTTCTAAGTGAAAATTAAAATCACCCAGAACGGTATATGTGACGGAGTTAGATGTAGATTCAAGAAAGGTGTGCAGTGCTCTGATAAAAGGTGTTCTCCGACCAGGGGGGCGATACACGAGTAGGCCCGAAAATATAATGCAATTATTTTCTTTAATTTTAAAGCTCATGGCTTCTGCTTCTAGGCCAAGCTCGGGTAATGAGAAAACTTTTAAATGGGATTTATAAATAATCCCAATACCACCTCCCACTGCTTCTTGTCTGTTAACAAATTCTACATGATAGCCTACAGGAACTGCGTCATTCCAGTCCGGTCCAGAGGTATCAGATGCCCAGGTTTCTGTTAGAAACATAAGATCAGCGTCATGGTCTGTGATCAGGGCAGAAATTTCGTGTTTGTGTTTAACCATAGATCTTGTGTTCAGCAGTATAGATTTCAGAATTCTATTTCCAGCTACCAGGGGGTCTGTTACACCCTTAGGGTCATTATTGGTAGGCAAATGGGAAGTCTTAGTCGGACGTTTACAAATAGGCGAAGGCAGATTGTAAAGATTCTGGGATTGCGGAAGGGGATTGTGGGGTATGTACAAGCCGCAGGAAGCGCAGCAAAAGGGTGTGGAGAGATCTCCAAGGTTTACTTAATGCATGAAGTTACACGGGTATTGATTTAGCTCAAGAAGCTGTGAGCTAGAGTAGTGCAGACTTTGGTGATTAGGAGAAGTGGCATAATGTCCGGCGCAGGGCGCGGGACAGCCGCGGACGGGCGCAGATGGGCTTGCCTTTGGCGCGCCTTCGGCGCGCCGCCGGCGCGCCCGCTGCGCCCGTCCGCTGCGCTCCCTGTGAGGGGGGGTCATTTTGTAGTTGTGCTTGAGGGAGGGGCCGAGCACTGGACCGCTCGCCCGCTCAGGGACTCAACATGGGGGAGGATTGCCACACTTATCTATAACATTCGAACCCCCTTGCTGTCTTGCACATTGCACTTTACCCTCAATGAATTGTTACTGTCCTGTAATAACAACTCAAAACTAGCATTCTTGAGGCTAATTGTATAGCATGAACCCTGGACCCTCACTGACCTGTGTTTTTTTTTAATCTATAAAGAAATAATGATTTAACATTTCTTATTGCACTTTTTCACTTTATGGTAGCACTTTATAGCCATCCAACATGTTATGTACGTGATATTGCATCTTTGCACACTTGAACTAATACTGCTGACCTCAGTACTGAATAGCCCACTTGGGCAGTACATCCTTTAATAAATTTGCACTAGTGGTAACCATGACATCTGGCCCCTTGTGTATAAGTTATGTGTGCTCACTTATCAACCAATGTTTGGATTATTCAAACGTTTGAGTACTTGTTGTAATGAATTTTAACGGCAACATGATTATTTATAATTATTTATTGGCTTTTAACTTTTGTACATTATGAAGTTATTTTTTAGCCACTGCCATTAGTTTGTCGGTCGAAATTCAGATTTCTGAGGCATATAAATGTACATGTATATATTCTAAAATACATAATTTTTGAAGATTACTGTTTTAACAATGACATGAAAGTGTCTTCTCTATGCAACGAATGCATTTATGCTGTGATTCTACTAATGTACGTAGTTTTAATGAAAGTTGAGTATTTTCTCACTTTCTATTACATGTGATGGCACTACTTGCACTTTAAAAGGGGTGGTCATCCCTCGTGACGTTGTCATGTGATCAAGGCTATCTCTAGCCGGAACGCATCATGGCGGACTGGTGCTGGGCTGAATACTAAATAAAATCAAATTTGCACCATTTGGGTCTCGCTGGTTCCTGTCTGTTGGTGTGGCTGACTGCGCTGTGCTACGTTCGTTGGGAACTGGACATACCTCATATATATTGCT